>NW_016813480.1:3238364-3289196 GCF_001698545.2 Rhinopithecus bieti
CCCCCCGGCTTTTCTCTTTCCTTGTCTCTTCTTTTGTTTCATTGTTCCTTTTTATAGTCTGTTGGTTTAGCTCTCATTATTTTCTCAGCTACATCCAGTTTGCTAATAAACCCAATTTGTTTTTACATTTCCAACAGTTTCCGTTTAACTCTTAAAAACTTGTTTCCTTATTTCTGTTGATATTTTCCGTAAGTCCATGTATGTGGTCCACTTTTCTCAATATATTTTTCAATATATTAATCACAGTTATTTTTAAGTTCCTATATCTAAGTTATCTGAGTCTGTTTCCATTGACTGCTGATTGCTTTATCTCTTGATTTACCACAGGTCACTCTTTCTTGCCTTTTTTGTCTCATAATTTTGTGCTGAATGCTGGATATCATTTGCAAAGCAGTAGAGACTAAGTAAACCGTATTTCTTGTCCAGAAATGAATTTGCATGTTCTTCTAGCAAGCCATTACTAAGGTGGATTGAGTCAACCTAGTTAGGGTTTGAGGGAGATGGCTGCTATTGTTATCTGATACACCAAGCATCAAAATCCCCTAGCCATGGGCTGCTGTGTTGTGCCTAGTGTGCTAGATTTTTTTCAGTGTTCCTGGCCTACCCTGTAGTTCCTTGACATTTATACCACAAAAGTGACACAAATTCCTCTTTACATTCTTGCTCTCTGGAGATGACTGCTATTGCTATGTTACTAGATGCTAGGCTCCTTGCTCTCCCTGGCCCAGCCTAAATTTTAGGAATTATCCATATACCTGGACCTCAGAGTGGGGCCTTCTCAGGATCTGTGCCTCTCTTCTCCAAGGCAACTAAACTCTGCCTGACATTTGTCCCTGTCTTGGGCATGAAAGAGTTCCTATCCCTTATGCAGCAGAAACAGAACTTTGCTTTGCATCAGTGAAAGATCATGAGCCTAAGAGGCTGTCCTGCTTTTGCTATTACGCTTTGTCCCAGAAGCAGAGGATCTTGCTGGTTATAGGGCAGGAAAGAGGGCTTCCTACTTCTTCTTACTTCTTCCTACTTCTGCCCTACTTCTTCCTATAGGGCAGAAGTAGATCTTTGCTGAGTCCCATGGGCTAGAGGTTTTGTTGCCCTCCTGGGAACTCTGTCATAGGAGAGAAGGCTGTGGGGAAGCAGGTGTTACATCATGCCTGTCTCCCAGTGGCAGCTGAGATTACCTCCCGTGGGACAGCACAATCAGAAGAGGTTCTGTCTAGTCTCCAGGCTTGCTCGTAAGCTGTCTTAAGAGTACCCAGTGGAGGGCTATCGAAAACAGCTTATGAATAAGTGTAACCTTCCCCTTGTATCTGGGGTACCTGGTTATTCTGAACTGATGCATGATCCCATATTCAACCTTAAGAATGCATTACAATTTTTGCTGAATTCTTCTTCTGCACTTCTATGGTGGTTACCTGTTCCCCCTGTGCTCCGCTAAATGTGAAACAGTTCAAGTGTCCTGTCTACTCTCAGACGGGCTTGTCACTCTTTGCGATTTAAGAAAAGTGATTGCTTTGTAGATCATCTGGCCTTTTTTCTTTCTTAAAATAGAAGCAATGTTCTCTTATATCCTAATTGGAAAAGAAACTCCACCTCCACAGTAAGAACAAGGATAATGTATCAGCTTCTTCTTTTGTTAAGACATTGAGCTGGTAACTATTTTCACAAAAAAAGAAAGTAACAGTAAACAGAATTTTTTTTTTTTTTTGAGACGGAGTCTCGCTTTGTCTCCCAGGCTGCAGTGCAGTGGTGCGATCTTGGCTCACTGTAACCTCCGTCTTCCGGGTTCAAGTGATTCTTCTGCCTCAGCTTCCCGAGTAGCTGGGATTACAGGCACCCACCACCACACGTGCCTAAGTAAACTGATATTCTTGATGAGTGAACATATGAGTACATGCTTAAGAATTTCGGTGTGCAGACCCCAAAGTGAGCAGACTATTTTGGAAAAAAAAGACCACCACCACTGTATTAACATGGCTAACAGCCTTCATGCATAGAATATACTGTAATGGGGCATATAAATTCAACTGAACCCCACAACTGTGATCATTCCCCACTGCAGTAAGGGTTCATGGGATGTAGAGTAACATGTTAACTGCATTAAGTCTTTATTACATATTTTAAAACTATATTACTGGTAGTTAGAGGTAGTTAACTACAGAATTAACTGAATAGATTTTGTGGATTTCTTTTTCCACTATGCAGCCACTAAAGGCTGACCTTTGAGCTTTCAGAACAACCACAGTTTGCAGAACCTGACAGTGTTTAATGATTCTCTCTTCTAGTCCTTATGTGCTGCTAACCTTTGCTCTGACTGCTGTATGCCAGGTAATTAGAGCACAGTGCATGATAGCACTAAAACATGTGGCACAGACTATATTATACACACAAAACTAAACGTGTGTATACTGCAGATGTTTGGCTTTTTAACCATGTTTTACTTGTATGTATGAGTTTTGCCCTCAGAATGAAAGTGACCCAAGCAAAAGTAGCCAGGGCCCATAGAGTAGAGTGACACAATGCTGGCCCAAGCCCTGCCTCTGACCTTTCCCCTCAGTGTGCCCTTTTCATTCTGAAGGACAAGGGCTACGTCTGTCTGCCTGCCTCCACTTTACAGCACTCTGCTTGGAGTCAAGTGCCTACTGACAACTCCCAAAAGACACTCACGAACATAACATTCCCACCGCCAAAGGAAGGGCCCCGGCTTCCTAAACTCCTCACTTGGCACACTGCCTTCCGGAGCCACACTGTTTCTTTTTAAAGCTTTATTAAAAGTTGTGATTTGCAGGGAGGGAAGGAAGAAAGACCACAGAAAATTCAATCAACCGCATTTCACTGGGACAAATGTTCACACTTCGCTCTTTGCAACGTGGTCTGTATGTTTCCATAGGCTGGGAGACAGAGAGGTACAGGGAAGCAGCAGTGGACTAGGACTTGGGGAACAGGGGTTCTAGTCCAAGTTCTGCCACTAACACTACACGACTCTGCGCAAGTTTCTTCATCAGGGTGGGCCTCAGTTTCTTCTCCTGCAGAACAGATTTGCTCTCCTGGGTTCCCTCCAGCTCTGGTATGCTTTCCCTTTCAGTGAGACACTCAGATGGCTTTCAGAAACTACCATATCGGGTTCACCTACTCTCCAAACATGCAGTGTGTTTTCACGATGCTTTAGCTAGTGGAAATGCAAAAACTGAACAAACAAAAATAAAACAAACTCCCTTCCTCAAGATGCTAATGGCTTAGTGGCAGAGACAGGCATATAAATAAAGTTACAACACAGTGTGACAAGCACTACATTAAAGGTATGTGTCATTCCTGGAAATTAAAACACAACTAGAAAGACTCCATTCTCAGCGGGGAATGGGGAGATGACACGGCATCACGGACCCCCAGCATCCTGCTCGGCACAGGGAAGCTATTCAACAGGCGTCTGAGGATGGAAGAGGGAAGCTCTCACACAAGGCTTAGAAGCAGCATTCCACCATTTTAAAACATCACTTGGCTTTTGCTATACAGCCTCAACAACTAAAGAATAAGTCTCCCAGAGAAAGGCAACTTTGTGTCTATGGAATAATGTAATGAAACACCTTTGTCAAGCACCTATTTTTAGAGGACATTCTGGGACACAGTTTGTCTTTCAAGGGCCACAAAATGGCACCTAAAGACCCTCCAGGTGGAAGCTAATATGGTTCTAACGGAAAAGGCAAGGATTCGAAGTCTAGGTCGAGATTTCTCTCCACCGGGGTTTTCACCATTAGCTCCTGTCTTGCAGTTTCTCTGCTGTGGGAAGAAACCTCGGAGTAAAAGTGAGGAACAACGTATCACGGGTGGGGATACCGAAGTGGTGTGAGAGCCTGTGAAGATCAAGACTTTGGTCTCCCCTGTTCTTCTCTTCTAGCCATGGACAGGATAAAGGCGGCTCTGAAAAAAGCTGCTGTTCTACAACTTACCGCCTTCTACATACCTATACTTCAATTAATTTTTATGCTCTGTGTTACGTTCATTTCAGTTCAGACTTTTTAAAGTTAAGTAAGTTACTATATTCCTATTAGATATACAATATTTTTAAAATATACCCATATTTTATTTCTAAGTCCCTTTAGGCCATGGTGTCCATTTAACTAGATACTCAGAACATGTGGTACTGAAGAATACATTTAATATTTGAACCTACATCTGTTTTATAGTCCTTTATTATGCATAAAAACTTATTCTCATGCACATTACTAACCCAGGAACCTCCGAGATGCTTTGACCAGGAGCTATTTTCCTTCCCTGTTTTGACCAGCCAGATAAAATCAGCTACTTAATAAAAAACTTTTTAAGATAAATGGAACCTTGGAGATCTAGCATAACTTTATTTTACAATCAAAGATCAAGACAAAGAGACCCAAAATCTCCTGCATCCTGGAGTAGACACTAGAATCTCGGTCTCTTAATTCCATTGGTGCTCTGCCCACCACACCCCACTTGTAAACACTTCCTGCAGGTCCCATTTATAAATACGCCAATAAGCCAAGGCTACTTCATTTCTGTGTCTTACTAGGATAAAAAGGCAGCCAAGGAGGGGAAAGTTGTCTGTTTTGGTATCCAAGGAATCTTTGACTTCTAATACTATGCTTCTATTCATTCTTTTCCCCTCTATCCCAGCAGGTCCCTCCCCATTCTTAACCCTCTAAGCACCTGATTATTTGTGATGCAGAGTCAGCTCTGACCAAAAAGGAAGGAAGTGGTTTACATTTCCAAGGTTCCTTTTATATCGGATTTTATTATCTTATTAAACAGATGGTTTTGTCTGGTCCTTCAACTCCTGACACTACCTTGTTGCTGACTGCATGCGTGAACTTCAGACCCCCTATCTTATTCGGTTTTGCATTTTGATATACATGACTTTTAATAACATGACTGACCTTTGGTTAACCACTGAATTGACCCAGATATTTGTATCCATCCCACTTTCCTGGCCAAGGATGCGATCCATCCACATCTCTGCAGACCATGATTCAGTACGACATCTGGTAAGTCAAATTCCATCTGATGTCTGACAGGAAGCTGTGTGCATAAGACTAGAATATATACCCAGCCTCCAAGGAGACTTACAGAAATGCTGCTGCGGGTAAACTAAGGAAAACAGCAGTTTAAGGTGATATTTCAGACAAGGAAGAACAACAATCTCCATTTCCTTGATTTGGGATTAAATGTAATCTACTTTCCATTTAAGGCTGTAGCATATGCTAAGCATATTTCTCCATTAAAATCAGACAAGCAGGTTGTGTATGGCATGTGTGTATGTGCATAACCTTAAGCTCATTTATAGGAAATCCTTTCAAAAGTTATATAATTTGAAATGGAAGATTAAAGAAATAGAATCCAATAAACAGAGTACCTAGACTAGGCCTCTCCTTTGTTTCAGATCCACAGAAATGATGAAAAAGATGTACATTCAAAATATGTGCAACAATACTACAGGATTACAAATGATAGATAACCTCCAAAGTTGAAAGGCAACAGGATGAGATTAAAGGAGGAAACCACAAGCCAAAAATATGACAGGAAGGACTGTGGCCATGAGATGTGTGGTTGGAGAACCATAATGAAAAGATCTAGGCAATTTACATCAGAGAAATATAAATGGCAGCCAATCATCAAATTGTCCTTCGAAAGAACTGTATCTAATAAAACCAGGAATATGCATACTATTGACCATACTATTGACTTCCATCTCTTATTCTGAGAAACATTCTCACTTGTGCACAAGAATTCACGTACAAGAATGTTCACAGCAGCAGTATGACATAGAGATAAATTGAAAATGACTACCAATAGGGGAAAGGCAGCTGTTAAAAGAAACAAAATAAATATATATATGGAGTGACCTCCAAAACACAGCAATGAATGAAAAATACAAAGTGCAGAATTACAGCATGCCATTTAGTAAAAAGTACCATGTAGTCCTACATATATATGAGAGAGATGGGGCGGGGGTGGGGGGTGGGAGATAGAAGGAGAGGGAGAAGGAAGAAGGAGAGGAGAGAGAGAGAGAAGGGAAGAAAAAGAGAGGAGAGAGATAAAGAGTGTGAGAAAGAGAGACAGAGAAGGAAACATCTCTAATTCATAATAATGGATTGGGTGGAGGAACAGAGCTGAGACTCAAAAGGTACTTTAATTGCAAATGTGTTGCAAGTTTTAAAAAGACATAGATATTCAGGTGTTATTTGCATAATCAATATTTTGATTTCGTGCAAACAACTAGAAGATACTGGATATAACAATAGCAAACCATCACAGGAAAAAACTGTAATAAAGTCAGCAATGGACAAGAAAGGATTACTTTTTTTAACAAAAAGAAGGCACTAATAGTGATTATGGCCTTCCAAATAATCACAGTAAGTGTTAATGGGTGAACTCACTATTACTGGCTAAGACTTTGCATTAGTCTGTTATCACACTGCTGTAAAGATACTACCGAGACTGGGTAATTTAGAAAGGAAAGAGGTTTAATTGACTCACAGTTTCACATGACTGGGGAGGCCTCAGGAACTTACAAACATGGCGGAAGGCAAAGGGGAAGCAAGGCACCTTCTTCACAAGGCAGCAGGAGGGAGAATGAATGCAGGAGGAACTACTAAACACTTAAAAATTCATCAGATGTCTTAAGAACTCACTGTCACAAGAACATCCTGGGGGAGACTGCCCCCATGATTCAATCACCTCCACCTGGTCTCTCCCTTGACATGTGGGGATTATGGGGATTATGACTCAAGCTGAGATTTTGGGTGGGGACACAGCCAAACCACTTATAGAATGTGCCAAGCACTGTTAAGAATTTTACATATATTAACTCATTTAATTCTTATAACATGAGATAGAAACCATTCATATTTCCATTGTATAGGGAAGAAACAGGATAATAGCTAAGTAAACTGGACAGACACCACACAGCCAGTTTATGCAGTGCCTGAATTCAACCCCAGGCAGCCTGGACTCAATCCATGTCCTTACCACTCCACAAACAGCCGCCACTGAACAAAGCAACACACAAACTGAGTTGTTTGGGTTTTGTAAGATAAATATTCAAGAATACATCTAAAATGAAATAACTAGGAGTGATAAAAATGAAGAGATTAAAAATATACACCAGGCAAATGCTAACAACAAAAGGGAGTCAGGGTCTAAGACACAAGAGAAACTCAAGGTGAAGGCAACAAAAACAGATGGAGGTGAAGACACATACCATATTCAATTGGTAAAAAAAAAAACCATTAAAAATGATAATTATGAACTTTTATTATCCTTTTGTAGAAGACCCAACACACTTTTCTCAGAAACCAACACAGACCAAGATTTGAATAATACAATTAACAACTGTTAATTGTTAGTTTTTTTAAACATTATACATAAATGTGAGAATGCACATTAAAAAAAAAAAAAGGAAAAGTTGTAAGAAAAAAGCTATGAATTAGGTCACACAGAAAAGTTAACTGCAATCACACAGAAAATTACAATCACACAGTAAGCACAATACAATTCAATTAGAAATGAACACGTAAAAATCAAGGGATATTGGTAAATTGTCTTCAGCATTTTCATCATTGAATCAATATGGCCCTGTTCTGGCTTCTGACCTTGGAGTATGTCAGGTGAGTCCTTTGACTGCACCCCAGGGACGCTGAGTCAATACTCATGACAATTGGAATGGCAGATCTCCAGCCTCCAGAAATAAAGAGCTGACCATTCCAGCCATGCAAACATATTCACTAATTAGGGGTCTTCTGTCCTGAAGGGCGGGGGAAACCACCTCACAGGTATTGACTCATGTACAGCCCCGAAAAAAGAGAATACAAACTGAGTGCCCTGCCAGAACACGGAAGAAAAGGAAGAGGATGACAAAGAGTAACTACTTTTGTGGGGGTTGGGGAAAGTGCGAAAAATACAAACAAAAAATAATCCCATATGGCTCCCAAAATTTCACTCTGGGGTAAAAAGGAAAAAAATGCTATTAAAATGAAAAAAAGTACAAATCATATGTCTGATAAAGATCTGATACAGAATATATAAGGAACTCTTGAAACTCCATAATAAAGTATCCAATTTCTTAAAATGGGCACAAGATTTGAAAAGACCCTTCACTAAAGAAGTTATGCAGATGGCAAGCAAGCACATGAAAAATGCTCAACAGCATTAGTCATTAAGGAGAGGCAAATTAAAACCGCAGGAGATGTGACTGCACACTGATGAGAATGGCTAAACCTAAACAAGACTGCCGTACAGAGCGCTGATGAGAACATGGATAAACTGGAACTATCAGCCACTGCTCAAGAGAAATAAAATCATCTTTGGAAAATGGTTTGCAAGTTTCTTAAAAAGTTAAACATACACTTATCACATGATCCAGCCATTCTACTCCTAGGTATTTACCCAAAAGAAATAAAAGCATATGCCCACATAAAGACTTGTATACGAATGTTCATGCAGCTTTATTTGTAACAGCCAAAAACTAGAAGCAACCCAAGTGTCCATTAGCAGGTGAATGGATAAACAAATTGCATTACATCCCTACAGTGAGGTACTATTCAATGGTAACACGGAATGAACTACTGATACGTGCAACAACAGAGATGAATCTCTATTTATGCTGAATGAAAGCCAGACAAAAAGACTACATACTGTCTTATTCCATTTACATAACATTCTAGGAAACATAAACTAATCTATAGGGACAGGAGCAGACCAGCGGTTATGTGAGGGCAGGGGAGAAACAAAAGGGAAAGATGACCAAGGCCGCGAGGAAACACCGGTCACCAGTTCAACCACGTTGATGGTTTCATGGGTGTAGACATATTTCAAATTACACATTTTAAACAGGCATAGTTTACTGTATGTCCACCATTCCTCAATAAAGCAGTTTCAAAATGAATCTGTGGGCCAGGCAAGGTGGCTCACACCTGTAATTCCAGCACTTTGGGAGGCAGAGGCAGGTGGATCATGAGGTCAGGAGATCGAGACCATCCTGGCTAACATGGTGAAACCCTGTCTCTATTAAAAATACAAAAATTAGCTGGGCGCGGTGGCACGTGCCTGTAATCCCAGCTACTTGGGAGGCCGAGGCAGGAGAATAGCTTGAACCAGGGAGTCAGAGGTTGCAATGAGCCGAGATCACAGCACTGCACACCAGCCTGGCAACACAGGGAGACTCTGTCTCAAAAACCAAACAAACAAACAAACAAAAAAAACAAATCTGTGGAGATAGATAATCTGAGTATGAAAAAGTAGGAGATCACCGAATGTTTATTTAATATATACATTCTAACATGAAGGTCAAGTAAAAATAAGTCGACTGTTAGCCACCACACAGGACTAAATATCAAGATAAAAGAAATGAGAGAGGAAAGACATATTTAGCAACCAGAGCTGGGCATAGCTCCAAAACAGTACTTAATAACAGGCCACCTCTGATGGGCATAATACAAACACCAACGGAAATGCCTAAGAAAAGTACTCCTCCTAGAGAATTCCCTCATCAAAGAGAATCTGCTTCACCAAGCTAATCTGAGTGTGCCACCTTCAACAGTCTGAACACAGACAGCGCTTCTTCAAAAGGCCTGGAAATGTAGCGCGGCAGTCAAACAAGCAGATGGCGTGGCAAGCAGAAGCCCCAAGTTCTTCAAGAGCTGAGACCTCCATAAGCCTCCAGTCCTTATTTTAAATATGAAAGCAGTAATATCTTCCTGGTTATCTCAAAAGGCTGTGGTGAGATGACACACCTGAAAGCCCCCAAAAAACTATACAGCGGAACACAAATACTAAAACAAATGCTTGCCTGACAAGAAAATGTAACTATCTCCCCTCTTCACATTAATTGGATAGGAAGCAAAAGAAGCCATTTATCAGAACTACAATCAGCCTGTAACCCACCATGACATACAGGAAAAGCCTAAAAGCTATTTAACTTTTATTTTCTAATATAAGCATTTAACACTATAAATTTCCCCTTAAAGTAGTGCTTTACGTGCATCACATACATTCTGATACATTATGCTTTCATTTTCATTCAATTCAAAGTATTTTGCCTTGTAAGCTCCTCTTTAACCATGGGTTTTCAGGATGTGATCATTAATTTCAAAATATTTTGGAATTTCTTGGGTATCTGATACTGATTTCTAGCTTAATTAAACGTGGTCAGAGAACACAGATATATTCCTGAAAAATTACCTGTAAAGTGAAAGTATGGAAATCAAGTTCAATTTTCCTGTGGTAAATTAATACGTAATGATATACCCAAGGTCAAGGCACGCTAGGATTAGAGATCAATCTTCCAGCTTCTAATTCTGGTATAACAGCCTTTCTTCTACCTTTCAATACCATCTTAAAGCCAAAAGACGTGTTATTCTCTCCCTATCCTTCCAAAAGAAAAAAGAAAGAGAAGGAAAATTCCATATACATCCTCTCATTTGATTTTTACAATTCCATAAATCAGGCAAGATAGATGATAGTATTCTGCACATGAGGAAAGTGAAGCTCAAAGAAATAACTTGCCCTAGTAGTCTGCCATGTCTCATTACTCCTCAATTACCCCTTAAAATTAGAGCAAGGCAGCTCACTGAAATCCATAAATAATTCAAAAACCTCATTTTAGCCACTATCATGATCACCACCACCTCAGTTCAGAATAAATTATAGTAAAACTGACTAGGTTTGTTTTTGGGTTTTTGGGTTTTCTTGAGACGGAGTCATGCTCAGTCGCCCAGGCTGGAGTGCAGTGGCATGATCTCAGCTCACTGCAAGCTCCGCCTTCTGGGTTCACACCATTCTCTTGCCTCAGCCTCCCAAGTAGCTGGGACTACAGGCACGTGCCACCACGCCCGGCTAATTTTTTTGTATTTTTAGTAGAGACCGGGTTTCACTGTGTTAGCCAGGATTGTCACGATCTCCTGACCTCATGATCCACCCGCCTGGGCCTACCAAAATGCTGGAATTACAGGCATGAGCCACCGGCCATCTGACTAGGTTTAACTTTTTAAATCTTGACTTCTCATACCCATTCATTATTAGCAAGATTCAGATAACAAAGAACTGGTTAACTTCCAGGAAAGAAAAGTAAATGGGCAAAATAGAGGGAGGAAAATTGAGATCTCAGCTTAATAAGTCATAAACTACATAATCATGTTTTTCACACAAAAAAATTAATATGGAAATGAATATATCAAGTTTTTTTCTCTTTCAATGTCCTAAACTATTGATTAGGATCTAAAACTCTGAAATATTACCTGCGGTTAATATTTATATATTAAAGCATATTAATATTAAATATTTAATATTCAAAAATATTAAAATATTTTATGCTATTTCTATTTCTAATTAAATTTCTAAACTATGTTACAGGAATTAAATGGCTTTAAGGGTAAAAGGCACACACTCTTACCATATAATCATTGACGATGGGTTGCAGAAATTCCCCTCAAGTAGCATCACCACTTTGGCTCAGTTATCAGTAAGAGTAACAGCAATCAAAACTAAAACTATAAAGAAGAGGAAAAAAGAATTAATTACCAGTAGGCAAAATGCATTCAAGTCTTCAAGAAAGTCTTAAATTCAAATTTCACATTTCAACAATTTCAAGGGAGCTCTAATCCCTGAACTAGTTCTTTTTTAATTATTTTAAGTAAGAAGCTAATAAGGTNTGTCCTAAACTATTGATTAGGATCTAAAACTCTGAAATATTACCTGCGGTTAATATTTATATATTAAAGCATATTAATATTAAATATTTAATATTCAAAAATATTAAAATATTTTATGCTATTTCTATTTCTAATTAAATTTCTAAACTATGTTACAGGAATTAAATGGCTTTAAGGGTAAAAGGCACACACTCTTACCATATAATCATTGACGATGGGTTGCAGAAATTCCCCTCAAGTAGCATCACCACTTTGGCTCAGTTATCAGTAAGAGTAACAGCAATCAAAACTAAAACTATAAAGAAGAGGAAAAAAGAATTAATTACCAGTAGGCAAAATGCATTCAAGTCTTCAAGAAAGTCTTAAATTCAAATTTCACATTTCAACAATTTCAAGGGAGCTCTAATCCCTGAACTAGTTCTTTTTTAATTATTTTAAGTAAGAAGCTAATAAGGTGTGTGAAATCCTGTATAATTCCAACCCCTATTCTGGAAAACCTCTGAAATTAACTTCAAGGACTCACAGTAAATAATAGCCAAAAGGCAGAAAACAAAAGTCAAGTTTAAGTGTATTCAACTAAACTACTCAATTCATTTACTCAACAACATATATATTTTAGGTTTTGTTACTGCCTACAGATTGAATCAAATAATAGTAATCATTCACATAAGAACTGTATCTAATAAGAGCATTTGTATCAATTGCCCCTAACAATATTCAAATTCAATAAAAGTCTTGGTGATCATTTCATAAATATTCTAATAGTAGGTGCAAGGATAAAATAGTAACAGATTTAATAACTGCCAAATAGACCTTAGAAAGTGTTTCCAGGACACTGGACATTAACAGCAAGGCTACAGAGCAAACTGATGAATGTTGTATACCAATGTGCTAGAGCTATGAGGTAACCAGAAGCATGATATAGTTTCCCACTCAGAATTACGGTCTACTTGGGAAGAACACATACAAAAAGATTTTAGTGAACAGGCATCCATTCACTCAGCAAGAGTGTACCACGCATCCTGTAGAAGTCAGCCCCTCTTTCAACACTGAACACATAAAAATGAGTAAGAAAGTGCCGGTTTGTGAAGGTACTCAGTCTTGTGAGGGTAACAAATAAATGCAGATAATTTTAATACAACAAAGTAGATGCAAGAAAGCAAGAGAACAGTGCCCCAGAAGTGGGGTGGCGTGCAGCTTCAGGAAAGTCAAACAAGGGTGGGAAGTGTCAATCTTGGGAAAGGAGGTCCAGGCATGAGAAAGCAGAAACTGTGCCATTTCATTATGGAAGAAAAGCAACTTTGAGTCTACTAAAAGGAATTATCTGGACCTGCATGAATTCTATGTAGGCCAGTAGATTCTAAGAACTCACATAGTTAAGACCGCAACCATCCTTTTAACAGTACAAAAAAAAAAACCAGAATGATCATTCAACGATACTCTATTTTATACATCCTAGTTTACTGATTTAAAACTCAAGCAGCACACAATTTTCTTCTCTTCCTTCGGAGCAGCTGTACAGCATGCGCTTGATGCTGAGTTAAAGAGAAAAGTGAGCTTTTTCCTAAGTACTTTGCATAAGTGATCACCTTATTTCCAAATACAGAAAATTATCCCTGGGTTTAGATTATCCAGGCCTAATTTTACCTCTACTAGATCAGCTGATTCGACTTGATGATTTTTGAGGGTAACCAGCACTATACATTTCACTTAAGAGATGGTTATATCCAGCTAACTGTGCCTAAGGACAAGGAAGATGTCCAACATCATACGTATTTCCCGGATGACCACTTCTGTTTAAGAACCACATGTTAACTCTTCCTTTGTGAAACACAATTATGAATTTTTCCATTTGTGTGAAAGGCTTATCATTTTTGTTATTAGCTATTATTTGGTAAATGCTTTACTCAGGTCTAAGCATAGAGCTAACACCTCATATACATTTAACTTAGTCCTCACAGGCAGGTAATATCTCCATTTAAAAATGAAGAAATTAGGATCAAAAAGTGAGTTGTTGAGGATCGCACAGGTAGGAAAAAAAGGAGTCAGGATGAGTCTGACTAGAAAGTAACTGTTCTTGCCAGGCACAGTGTGGCTCACACCTGTAATCCCAGCACTTTGGAAGGCTGAAGCGGGTGGATCATGAGCCCAGGAGTTTGAGACCAGCTTAGGCAACATGGCGAAACCCTGTCTCTACTAAACAAACAAACAAACAAACAAACAAACAAATAAATAAATAAATAAATAAATAAGTGAGTAAGTGAGTAAGTGAGTAAGTAAGTAATATCTACATTGGATTGTCTCCTTCTGGACACGGACACATGCATTTTTCCTTGCTGCTGAGCTGCTAACATTTCTAACATAAGTCAGGAACCATAAAAGTCTTGAAGAATTCACTAGACTTTGTTAATACGTAGTCTCATTTGACAGTGGAGAGCATATCAGTAACTCCTTTGAAGTCACAGGTTAAGGCTGCTAAGTGGAAACACAGCACCTTTAGTAAGAGGTACAATACTGGCCAGAACAGGGAAGCATGCTTCTATACAACACCATCACTCCAATTCTGTTTCTGTCCACGGCTACACTCTGAATGGTGCTGACAGTGCTCTCCTGTGGCTACTGTCCAGAAATAGAATTGCCCTGTAACTTCCTACCTCTGGCCCTGCATCCGTTATGCTCCCCCTGACACAAATGCCCTCCTGTCATCTAGTTTCCAGGTATCCAAAGGTCTCTTGCCTTCAAACTGCAACCTGCTATGGCCTCCATCCATCCATGCCTTTATCTGCTCAATAAACACATATATATGTAGTTATGTGTCAGTCACTATGCCTGCCCCTCCCCCTGGAAAAACCAAAGCCCAATCCTGGACTCCCAAGAACCTCTCAGTCCACCAGAAGAAAAGTCTGTAAACAAGCAGGTAGCAATCCGTGGGGCCAGCACACTGACAGGTGTATGTGGGGGATGCACAGAGCACAAGGGAGAAGGTGGCTACAGCTGGAGGGGCAGCGGCAGGGACAGCTTCACAAGGCTAGTCACTGAATTTAAGCCGTAATTCAGAAGACAGGTGATGAAGACCTAAACTAAGACAAGGGAGGATTCTTTAAACGGAACACATCTGACAGACATAGGTCTCGGGAGATGAAGTGGATGGGGATGCTGACTCCCCTGGAGTCAAGGAGTACTCTGAGGTAGGGCTGTCCAAATGAATGTTCTGCAGCGATGGAAATGTTCTATACAGTGACAGTGTCCCACAGGGCAGCCTCCAGCCACATGGAGTGCTGGATCCAGCTTGAAATGTGCTAATGTGAGTAAGGAACTCAATATTTTACTTCATTTTAACGAATGTTCATTTAAATAGTAACATGCGGCTAGTGGCTACTATGTTGGACAGTACTCTAAGATTTTTGGCTTGAGATAGTTGTACTGAAGGTGTTATTACCAACATCTGGGAAAAGAAATACTGCAAAGAAAAGCATATAGACACTCAAATATTTGAATAAATAAGCAAATCACTGACTACAGGAACAAACTGGGTAATCTTTAAGGACCTCTCGCTGCTAAAATCCCATCACAGATGTACTTATCCTTGTTCACTCAGGTTCCAAATAATGACCTCAATATGGCAGCAACAAAATATAATCCTGCTGTCTCTAGGCTTAAGTATTAAAATACTACTACTAAATAAATATTCTTTATACCATTCAGGGAAAAAAGAAAAATGACATCATGAAACCACTGGAAGTCACAATTTAGAGAATAATCACAGACCGAAGTCAAGCCAGGAAAAATAACTGCCTAGTAAAAAAAAAAATGTCTTTTTTCAAAAAGAAGAGGGAAAGGGGAGGAGGGGACCACGCAGCATTATGACAGCCAACACGAGCGCAGGTAATTTCCAATACATTTAGACCATTCACCTCGTCAGCAGCTCACTTCACATTCGGGTTTTTCTCTGTAGTCTGATGAGAGAAATGACAGAGTTTATCTCATGAAATACCTAATTTTGTACTACAGGGCATTTTACAAGGTCAATGATAATAAAATTTTCCCTAGTAATACGCCCTTTAATCTTACTTATCCACGACATCCAAAATCAATATGAAATAAAGAATTCTGCTACATGAAAACACTTAACCTGAGAACAGGTTGTATCTAAATGACTCACTGTTAATCTACCAATATTATCCTAATCTGATTGTATTTGGATTTACTATTTTAGTCCCTGACATGTCTTATACGCCTCCAAATTCTAGTTTTCCAGAAATGAGAAGCTAGCTCGAGATATAGCTCTATTTCACCACTTCTTTTTCCAGCCCTACCTCCTAAGCCAGGCTGAAATTCTATGTTCTTTTCACTTCTATCGACGAGATCACATCACCAATGTTTTTAACTATTCACATATAACATTCTATTTATGAGATTGCAAGACACTATAGAAATGTAACCACTTCTAGCTTCAGAGAAATATATCTCATAAGAATGTCAAGTATGAATTTTTTAGCAAAAAGCCTACGTCTAGCATAACAAGACAGCAATCTTTGTGTTTCTCCTCTTTCTTGTTCTCTGGTTGACTATCTGAGCTTCGATACCCCACTGCTACAACAGTTCCACATCTTTTGAAGTCAGAGCCAGCATGAACATATTTTAGCTGGCCCCACCATACAATTCAACACATAACTGACCTGTTACAGAAAGTGAGGCAAAAACAATGTCAAGTAGTAAGGTCTTTGCCCCCAAAAAGTTTACCTGGTGGGGAAGAGTAAACAAACACAAATAAATACAAAACAAGTAGCAGAAGAGATACTGCTGTAAGTTAAAACAAAAATAACATTAGCTGACATTCACTGAACACCTATGTGTATCACATTCTCAGCTAGGTACATTTTAATTTCAATAAAACTATATTAATTATACTAAAAGAGAACAAATGAAGAGAAATTCTCCCAGTTTTGAGTACTTTATTCACTCAAAAATTACTTATCACAAATGTAAATACAAGAATCATAAGATAATAGTTTATTTCCCTTCCATTTAATGAACAATAACTGCCTAGTAAAACACAAAGAAAAAGGAACCAATTCCTGATATGACATTGTAAAGATCCATGAGTGGCCCACACCTCTGGGCTAATAGTCCCTGGCCAGAGAATCTGATAGCCCGCCAAAGATCTGGGCCACATCAACCGTGCATCCGTTCATTCAAGCATTTACTACTGTTCAACACAGTTTAATGGGGACAAGAGGCAGGGAACATTACTTTGGACTGAGTCCCTGTACTAGGGCCTAGTAGACTAGACCAAACCAGAATGGAGTCACTTGTGGTAACTGCCACTTAAACTGAACTCAGCTGGGTACGGTGGCTCATGCCTGTAATCCCAGCATTTTGGCAGGCCTAGCTAGGATTATCTCTTAAGCCTAGGAGTTTGAGACCAGCTTGGGCAATGCATGGAGACCTCATCTCTACAAATAATTTAAAAATCAGCTAGGCATGGTGGCACACTCCTGTGGTCCCATCTACTCAGGAGGCTGAAGCAGGAGGATCACCTGAGCCCAGGAGGCTGACGCTGCAGTGAGTGAGCTGAGATCACTCCACAGCACTCCAGTCTGGGCGACAGAGCAAGACCCTGTTTCCAAAAAACAAAACAAACAAACAAAACAAACAAAAAAAACTGCTCTGAAACAAGCCAGTTTTTTTTTTAAAAAAAAAAAAATAAGAGATTCATGGCAAGCAATCAGAAGTGGCCCAGTTTACTTGAGCTGAGATAATAAGAAAGTTTCCTCCATTTTAACCCTATAAGGAAAGTAATTCTGAAATAACAAATCTGCTGTTCATTCTTTATTTCTGCTTTCTTCAGCCTTTTTCTGCCTATAAAGCCACGCTCCTCTCCTCAGCTCACTGGAACACCCATCCTGTTTCATAGAATGAGGTACAATTTAATGCTAGAATCACAAATAAAAGCTAATTCGATCTTTATTTTTAATTAGATTTTTAATTTGCCTTTTGACACTAGCCCACTATTATGCATTAGAAATATAACTATGAATCACACAAACGTAAAGCTATGTGTTATACCAAAAAATACCACACCACAAGCTATAAAGTGTTAAGTGAAAAGAGAGACATAGGAACCCTCCCTACCATCTGCAAGGTATACAGCCCAAGACACTCAGCAGATGGCCTGAAACTGTGGATAGTACCAAACCCTGTATACTAAGTTTTCTCCTATACATACATACCTATGATAACTTACTTTATAAATTAGGCACATTTAATTTATAAATTAGGCACAGTAAGACTAACAATAACTCAAAATAGAACAATTATACCAATATACTGTAATAAAAGTCACATGAATGTGGTCTCTCTCTCATGTGTATGCACAAAATATCTTAATATTTTCAGACCACAGGTGACTGCCAGTAACTGAAACTGTGGTAAGTGAAACCTCGGATACGGGGGGACTACTGAGCATGCAAAGTGCTATGACAGAAGACTGGTTCCAGCTGCAGTAAACAAGAGAGAACAGTGACACCAAGAGACTCATTTCTGTCCTTTGAGATGCAAAGAGTATACAAAGTCAATGTGAAGATAAACTCTTTTTTTTTTTTTTTTTTGAAGATAAACTCTTAACACCATCTAAATATTGCACTATGAGAGGTAGTCAAAGGGCAGGGCAGTAGCTCACACCTGTAATCCTAGCCTTTTGGGAAGCTGAGGGAGGAGGATTGCTTGAGCCCAGGAGTTTGGCACCAGCCCAGGCAACAGGGCAAAACCAGTCTCTAAAAAAAAAAATTAGCTGGGCATGGTGACGCACACCTGTAGTCCCAGCTGCTCAGGAGGCTGAGGTGGGAGGATCGCTTGAGCTTGGGAGGTCAAGCCTGCAGTGAGCTACAATCACACCACTGCATTCCAGCCTGGGTAACAGAGTGAGATCCTGTCCTCGCCACACACACACACACACACACACACACACACACACACACAGAAAGGAAAAAAGAGACCTAGTCAAACAGCTCCAGATACAGAACTTGCTCCTGAGATAAAGTGTGTGTATCCACCTGTCCGTCTCCTGTGAGGCTACAGAAAACTCTGAGCAGTTTATTTAAACCTAAGTTTCCCTAACTACACAAATCAGACTGTGAGAATTCAATGAGCTAACCCATGGGAAGAGCTGTCTGCCTCATTTAACAAGCAATAAAGAGCACCCATCACTGTTACTGCAGGTGCCGCCCTAGCAGCCTGGACAACCCACCAGAGCTGGGAGCATGTCCACGGCATCTCAGTACCAAGCCCGGGGTTTCACACAGAAAGGAGTTCATGGCAACCTCTCAATCAATGTGGATTCAGAACAAAACAAATAATGAAACAAATGAGTAAACAAAAACCTAAAACCAGAATGATTTAAGTTCAAATTCAGTCCTACTCTTAAATTTGCCTAGTTATTCATTACCACAACAAAAAGTGCGGAACTACTAGAAATCAAAAAATTTAAGAAGTTGAAAATGGTTAGAAATCCATAGTAAATATAATTGGTTTTCAAAGGAAAACTCGATTATCTAATCCTATGATGTTTCTGCCTACATGTGACAGTTAAGCTTCGTTTTTAATGTACACAGTAGACAGGTCTGGCCCCGGGCAACCACCTGTGGATCCTAATACTTTGATCCCTAACTCCATTCTTCACTGTGACAAATCTTTTTAATTCCAGCACTTGGCACAATGCTTGGCACATAGACAACACTGAAAAACATTTGTCAAAGAAGTGATTTTTTTCCCAAATGCAGAGATTTAAAAGAAAAACAATGCATCTTCCTAACCTACTTCAACTAGAAAAGCTGGACTTGCCCCATATTTAGTGACCCTGAGTTGGCTCTGTGATCACCACGTTTAAGTGCCACACAAGCATAAAGCATGAGAATTTGAATCAACAGTTGTTTCAATTCCACCAAACAGTTAATGAGCTTCTTTGTGATGGGCATAAAAGATAAAATAATAACTTTCTCATGATAAAATAAGGCTTCCAGTTTGAGGAAAGATTGTTGACTAGAACCAAGAAGCTGTTCAGCAACATTCTGAATAATCTACCATCATTAAATACAAATGTGGACTGGTACCAAGGGCATCATTAAGCATTTTTCTTTAGCAATACTCAGAAGCAGTCTGAGAACTGGAGGAAAACCAGGGGTCAGCAGGATAGCTGGACAGAGGGGCAGAGGTCCTGAGGGTGGAAGCACTGACCAGAAGGAACGGCCCGAGGACAGGAAAGACAGGCAGAGGCCAAAGGACCCTGGCGCCTCTGTCCAGGCCTGTGCAGGGAACACAAATGCAACAAGGTCACCAGTTAGGAAATAACAGGATTCCAGAATTTTTAAAACTCCCCTGTTCTTAAAAAAGTGGGACACTGTGTCCTTGGCTGATCTTTTGGCACTTTCTATTGCTCTTGACCCCATAAAGATTACAAAAACAGTGGCTTCCAGGGAGGCCCTTGAGATGACAGTTTAAACCTTGAAACAAATCCAACCCAAGTAAAAAGATTTTCTTGCCCAAACTACTTTGTATTTTTCTCAGCTTTAATTACTGAACCCTATAACTAGAATTCATCCCTGATTCAAAGAGATGCTAAAAATAGCCTGTTTCGGAATGTAGAATGAGAAGCATCGTGTAATTTTGCTACTAAATGGACTCCTTTTTTTTTTTATAGCTCAGTAACTTACTCTTCAAATACATTTCTTTTTATCAACCAAAAAAATGCAAACACTTCGGATGCACATTAAACAGTAATTTTCAATACTAATTATGTATTTGTAAGTTTATAAGTGAAATCTCAGGCATACACCAACCTTACTTAAAAACAGCCTCCTGACTCTTTCCCTCTAATCATGACCTTCATTAAACAGCTTTGATTGCAAAGAGTACCACCTCATTTACATATGATGAATGAGTTAAAACAAAGCTCTTATCCAACAGGCTTCCCACTGCAACTGGCAATTTATTAATAACAACTTACATCTGAATCCACAGTGCCATTTACAAAGGGCCTTCACATAAATCATCTCATGTATGATTTCCTACAACCTTGACACCTGCAAGTTAGGAATTAGTTTAACTATCTTGCAAATCAGGAAATAGTCTTATAGAATGACTCATTCAAAAAAAATCACACAGTAAATACAGGTGAAAGACACACTCACCTACATCGATCTCACCTAAGTTTCAAGGTTGATTCCAAACTCCACTCCTTCTATGACTGACTCTATCTTCTTCACTACGGTTTCAGGACCACCCCAACCCAGCTAGTTCACCGCATCCTCCCAACTCCAACAGAACTCACTAGGAGTATAACCAATGTGAAACCCAACACATGCTACTTTCCACTGGGATTTACCTTCAGAGACCTATGTTCTGTTTCTCAACTCAATCAGAAGCCCTCGTATTTACATATACATTAAACTACTGTTTATTATGCCACCTAAGAATCATCTAGTAAACAAATGTCTTTCTTTCCCTAACTTCAGCAACCAAACCAGGGCATTACCCTTAGCTTTGGCCCCACCATCCTGTCTCCAACCAGAAAATCCTTAAAGCTGTTCATAGGCCATCATAAATAAGTATAAAAGAGGTTTCCCTTTTTTAAAGTTTTTTACAAACATTTTTAGTAGAGAGACACAGGGTCTCACTGTGCTGCCCAGGCTGGTTTCAAACTCTGGCCTCAAGTGATCCTCCTGCCTCAGCCTCCCAAATGCCAAGATTATAGGTGTGAACCACCATGCACAGCCCAAAAGAGGTTTTCTTAACTGTGCTTAAAGTTGCCTTACATCCTTTACTGGTTTGAGACGCTGCCTTTCTCCCATGCCTATATCCCATCCCTGGTCTCTGACTTCGTATTGCCTCCTGAGCACCTGCTCAACTGACCAACTAGTTATTTGTGTTTTTACTTCCTTGATTTGATCTACCTTGATTCCTGAATATTCACCTGGTTCCTGTTCAGGTGCTGGAACACCTTTAACTCCCAGCCTCACCTTGTTCTCTGAATCCAGATTTTCTAATCTGTCCTCATATTAACTATAGTCCAACCCTACAAAAGGTACCACCCAGGCCCCAACACAAGATGCTGTTGAGCCTTCTACAACTGGCCAGAAGGACAGTGCTGTCTTTTTTACCTTCAGCTTATTCCTGGAGCGCTGCACTTCCACAGCTGTTTCAGGAGAAAGACAAATTTAACAGACGTACCAACAGCAATTACTCTTACCTCCCCATGGGCCCTTATCTCCTTCCTCTTCAAGCTCAAGACTTAAAAATCAGGTGACAAATATCCTGGGCTAAAATACCACACAGTCAGCAATCTGTTGGATACCAATGGGTTAGATCATAACCAAATCAGGATTTCCACTTAGTTTCATTGAATGTGTTGAGTCTTACATTTGGACAAAGAAAATAATGAAAATCATTACATAAGTGCATAAAATACACAGCAAATCTGTATATTATCAAATAGAAATAGCAAGATGTAAATACTGCATTGCAGAGGTTTTTTTTTTTCATTATTACCATGACAATTTTTAAATACTCGAAAATCAAACTATATTTCAAAATTACCTCTATAACACCAAACCTGACATAAAGATTTCATGTGTAATTCAGCAAATAATTTCAGTTTTTCTTTTTCTCTCTCTGAGGATGAAGCATAATAGTGGCCACTATAACAAAGAGATTCATAAACCTGTACCCACAGGGGATCCTGTGTGTTCAAACAAGACTGACAAACACAGCAATCACATTTTACAACATGTCTACATTCAAAGCCCCTGAGCCTCTAGTCAAAACCTAACTCACACTATATCTACAGTAATCAGGGCACTAAATGGCCCCCCTTCGTGCCACAAGAATACTACAATTTATGAGAGAAGACACAAACAAACAAAAACAAGGAAAAAGTGACCTCCTAGAAATAAATGTAAAATTCAGTCACCTAAGTAACTCATTATTGCCAAAAACATTTCTAGCATCAAATTCTATCTCCAATTAATTAAGTAGCAGTAATCATTTAATCAGTGGCATCCAATATAAACCTGTAGGAAACATTTTCTGAAGCCCAGAGGCTGCATGGTAAAGGGGAAAGATCAGAGGTATGGGGTCAGAGATCTGAGTTCCACCCTGGAACTACCATCGAAAAGCTCTGGACCTTGGAAGAGTTATTACTGTTTGAGTCTCAAGCTCTCCTTTTATAAAAATAAAGCTAATCATACCTCCCCTTAAAATGTGACGGGGAGGATGAAGTCTTATGGGCAAAGAACATAGCAAGGTAGCAGAGGCATTTAATAAATGGGAGTTATTATTTCTAGACAACTAAAAGCAAAACATGCTCCCTGTGGGCAGACAAGCACAATCATCACAATCTGGCAGCTTTACTCAGCCCACTCTTGGCAAAAAGGAAGTGTGGATATCTTTGCGTTTGTGTATACAGATGACAGGCCACATCCTCACTCTTTAAGGTTATGGTGGCAGCACTGACCCGTCTCCAAATGACAAAATTCATGCTTGAGGCCAGTGACCAATGCATCAAATATCCCTGAACCAGCACCTCTTTGTTTCCTACAAAGATAATAATGGCCAACGTACTCACTGAAAGGGTACAGGAATGTAGATATTCCAAACAGTAGATATTCTGATATTTGAAATCCTCATGTTTATTTAACTAAAGCTTCATTAGATTTCATAGAGTTTTCTGTTAATAACTTGAATTCTGCATAAAATGCCAGCTGAATCTGTCAACCCTGAAGGTAGGAGGGTACCAAGATCCAGATTCTGCCCCTATTCTCGCCATCATCCACTATCATCCATATTCCAGGGACAGGAAGCTTCTTTCAAAGTCTAGAAGAGACCTAAGGAAGGCCTCATCTTTGTAGAACCTTTGAGCCCAGGAATAATGATTCAGTGACTGTAAAACTCCACATACAAAGTAAACTGAAGAAGTTAAAGTGGTAATAAATCTATCCACAGCAACAGTCAACAGAATTAAAATTAAAGCACTCCAGCAAATTATATCTACAGTATTATCTTCTCCCCTCCAAACTGCTGAGATAAATGGAATTCCATGGAAATCTCCTAAAATAAATGCTACGTAATTCACATACCAAATACACAGAGATTAAGTACCATTTTTATCAATCTGCTTAAAATTAATGACCTCAAATCTTAATACAAAAGTAATCAGTAATTTTTAAAATACATCTGAAAGCAAGTGAATGTTATTGCACCTAAAAGTGTTGAAAATACATTACATAAACCCACAAAACCGTGAGATTTCAACACAGCATGGCTCTATCTACTATATAACCTATAAATCTAAGCATTTTCAACCTAAGAGAACCAAATTGCTAATCATCTCTACCCTGCCACAAAGAAAGCAATCACCCCCACTATATACCACATTCCTACAACTACTAAGGAAAGGAGGAAAGACAGAAGTGGAGAGGTGGAGAGAGGATGTGCAGGGAACAGACATTAACATTCTACAGTGCTATGACAGTGTTTCTTCTTGGAGGTAATAAGTAATGCAGAGCGGATGCTCCCGTTGGTCTTTTGGAGATGAATCCAACACAAGGAGATTAAGTCATGAAAGAGGAGCTAAAACATCTGGCCTCCAATACTAACCAACCAGCAGCAGAACAGACAGACATCCCAGCTCCCGTGAGCATTGTGAAACATCTTACTAAATACACCTTTTTACTCAGGATTTGTATCTGAATTCTCTGCTGGGATGAAAAGCCAACCAGGATTGTCTCCGCCCTGACATGAGAGCATCTAGAAAGGAAAAAATGAGAAGCAATGTACTTCACTGCTACTGAGCCTGCCAGGTTGAGCCAGAACTCTGCTTTACGTTCTTAGCTTCTCACTTAGTCCTCACAGCAACCCTAGCAAGTAGGAACTATTAATATCCCCATTTTACAAACAAGGGAACTAAGAAACAGAGAAGTGAAGTGGCTTGCGCCAGGTCACACAGTACATAATAGAGTTGAGAGTCAAACCTAGAAAACCTGTTTTCAGAGACAATGCTTTTAAACACTAGCCTTCTCTTATTTGAAATGAAATACAATCTTGTGTAAAGACTACTCAGGAAATGTAAAGTCATCATGTATCCATCCCACTCACCTTACTGCCCACTCTACCATTAAAGGTAAATCTCAAAATCTTTCCTACAGTAATCCCAGACAAACCATTCAAGCCCTGGAAAGTTTACTGTGTACTTCTGCATCATTTCATCTTCGGAGCCCAAAGAAGATGACAGAAGTGGGTGTTACAACCTCCAATTAACAAAGGAATACTTTCAGAGAGTAATTGAACACGACTACAAAGCTCTAAGTGGCAAAGCCAAGGTTTGAACTCCCCAGTCCACTTAGAAATGATGCCTTTTGGCAATATTTTATCCACTGTCTCAATGAATCAAATCCCATGGGACGACTGTAACCTCCATTCTAGAACATTACACAGAGACAATTCGCCCCAGGATTTACAAAGTGTGGAGAGAACACAAAGAAACCTACGGGAAGTAAATACCAGATATCAAGAAGGCCTTTGCAGGCGAAGTAGTCATCCATAGCTGTTTTCATCTGTGGCAAAGTGGTGGAAAGACAAAGAATCTGCCAATAGATAGGGGTAAGAAGATACTAGCTGAACTGTTAACAAACTTTTAATGTCTCCATGTGAGCTGAAATGAAGATCAGAATCTCCAGGAGCCCCAAAACACAGCAAATCTGCATTCACTTGCCAACTCCTTCCTGTGGGCCTTAATCAAACACACATGGCTGGTGCACAAGGCGCTAGGGCAGGAGAGCTGAGACAGCCCCTATGTCAGGCACTTGTGAAGTCCCTAGATGCAGCGTAACAGCCTGACACCAGGAGGAAGGCAAGTAAGGGGACAGAAATCAGCTTTTACCGTCTCTACTAAAAATACAATAAATTAGCCGGG
Organism: Rhinopithecus bieti; assembly: GCF_001698545.2. NCBI lineage: Eukaryota > Metazoa > Chordata > Mammalia > Primates > Cercopithecidae > Rhinopithecus > Rhinopithecus bieti. Next base: position 3,264,006 of record NW_016813480.1, read on the forward strand.
GGTGGTGGCGGACACCTGTAATCCCAGCTTCACCAGAGGCTGAGGCAGGAGAATTGCTTGAATCCAGGAGGAAGAGGTTGCTGTGAGTCAAGATCAGCCACTGCGCTCCAGCCCGGGTGACAGAGCAAGACTCCGTCTCAGAAAAAAAAGAAAAGAAAAGAAGAGCAGGGCAGGCCAGGCACGGCGGCGCACACCTATAATCCCAGCACTTTGGGAGATCGAGACGGGTGATCACCCGAGGTCAGGAGTTCAAGACCAACATGGAGAAGTCCCATCTCTACTAAAAATACAAAAATGAGCCAGGCACGGTGGCATGCACCTGTAATCCCAGCTACCCACGAGGCTGAGGCAGGAGAAGCGTTTGAACCCTGCAGACGGAGGATGCAGTGAGCCAAGATCGTGCCAGTGCACTCCAGTCCGGGTGACAGAGTGAGACTCTGTCTCAAAATATAAATAATAATAAATAAAATAAAAAAGAGCAGGGCAAAGAGATACCTTCTAAGGAGCCGAAAGCCACGGAGAGTATAACTAACTCTCCAGTGTCCAGAAAGGCTAGCAGCCAAGCTATAGAACAAAGAGAAATCTCCCACCGTTCAGAAAAGTTGGCAGCTTGACTCTGAGGCATAAAGAGATCTCCAAGATCTTACTGGGGTTCGGAGTGAAAACTGCCAAAAACAAATTCGTGATCCCACTCTCAAACTATGTGAATCCAACGGTAAACTGACTCTAATGCTACTTCCAAGCCCAGGTCCAGCTCAGTCCCCACATTAACAGTGTGACAAAAGGAAGAGCAAGTCCTTTGCCGGGACAGATATTCCTCAGTCTACACTGTTCCTAATGTCCAGCACACAATAAAAAATCATGGGGCCAGGCACAGTGGCTCATGCCTGTAACCCCAGCACTTTGGGAGGCCCAGGCAGGCGGATCACTTGAAGCCAGGGGTTCGAGACCAGCCTGGCCAACATGGCAAAGCCCCACCTCTAATAAAAATATAAAACATTAGCCGGGTGTGCTGGCACACACCTGTAATTCCGACTACTCAGGAGGCTGAGGCACGAGAATGGCTTAAAGCCAGGAGGCAGAGGTTGCAGTGGGATGAGATCGCGCCACTGCACTCCAGCCTGGGTGACAAAGTGAGACGTCTCAAAAAGAAAAAAAAGATAATAATAATAAATAGAAATAATGGGACACAAGGAGGAGACAAACATGGTCCACTTTCAAAAAGTCAGCAGAGGGTACATCCATATATGATCCTGATGTTGCAACCAGTAGACATAACCATGAATAAATGTACTAAAAGACTTAGTGAGGAAGATGAGCAGGTGAAGGATTTCATCAGAGTAAAACAACTAAATAGGTAAACAGAAAAGCCAGAAATGGAAATTACAATTTCAGAAAGAAAGAACTCATTTGATGAGCTTAACAGAAAACTGGACATAGCAGAAGGTGGTTCTACGAGTTGCAGAGAGAGAAAAATGGAAAACAAACAAGAAAACTGCCCAAGGGCTGAGAAATAATAAATGGCTTGAATATACTGGAGTCCCAGAAGACAAGGAGAGAACTGGATAAAAGAAATATCTTAAGAAAATAATAATCTGATAATTTCCCAAATGTAATGAAGGACATCAACCCACAGATCGAAAAGCTCATTAAATCCAAAGAGAGTAAATACAAAGAAAAATCACACCTAGGCACATCATAGCCAAAGTGCTAAAAACCAAAGATGAAGAGGAAATACTCAAAGCAACCAGAGGAAAATGAGACATGACTTGTAGAAAACTGCAATAAGGGCAACATTTAAGAAGGCTCAATTTTATCAAAAATAATTAAAGTCAGAATATGATGAACTAACATGTTTAGAATGCTGAGGTGTGGGGAAAATGACTGTCATACAAGATTGTCTAATAAAAAAACTAAAGAAAGAACTCTCAAAATTAGCTTTAAAAAAAAAGGAAACAATCCAATTATGAAATGAGTGAAAAAAAATAAATATTTCACCAAAGAGGATACATAGATGGCAAATAAGCAGATGAAAAGATGGTCAACATTATTAGGCATTAGAGGAATGCAAATTAAAATTACAATGAGGTATCATTACATTCAGGTTAGAACAGTTACAATAAACAGGGATAATACCAAAGTCTGGTGAGGATGCAAAGAAAATGGATCACTTATACACTGCTGGTGAAAATGTAAAATAGTACAGCTACTCTGGAAAATAGTTTGGCAGGTTTTTACAAAACTAAAGATTAACTTGCCAATAATCACATTCATGGGTATTCATCCCAGAGAAAATATATTCATACAAAACCTGTACACAAATGTTCATAGCAGCTTTACTCATAATAGCAAAATAGTACAAACAATGCAAATGTTGTTTGTGTGGATTGTTGAACCAACTCTGGTATATCCATACAACTGTAAACTGCCCAGCAATACAAAGGAATGAACAATTGATACATAAAACAACCTGGACAGACCTCAAGGACATTTTGCTTAGTGAAAAAAGTACATCGCAAAGGGTTAAACATGGTATGATTTCATGTATATAACATTCTGAAAATGACACAACTAATACAGATGAAGAACAGGGGCCAGGGACAAGGAACAAGATGGCTGAGAGTACAAAGAAATTGCACAAGGGAGATTTTGTGGTGATGGAACAGTACTGTATCTTGATGGTGGCAGTGATTCAAGTCAGAATACACATATGATGTATCTACACATATGATGAAACTGCAGAGAACTTTACCCACTCGCACACACACACCTGCAGTTTAAAATACAGTGAACAGTGAATAAGGTCATTGGTACGTACCAGTATCAATTTCTTGGTTTATGTATTATATACTACAAGCTATAAAAGATGTCACCTTTGGGGAAGCTGGGAAAGGGTACATGGGACTGTGAATTTTTTTATGCCATGTTCTCTGAGATTATTACTATATAAAAATAAAAGGTTTAATATTTAAAAAGGAAGACAAAATAAAGACATTTTCTGACAAGCCAAAGCTGAGCAGATCCACATTTAAAAAGATGCTGAAGTTCTTCAGACTGAATGGAAACAGTATCAGACAGAAACAGGAAGAAAGAACACCAAAAGACATTAAGTGTGTTTCTCCTGAGATATTCCTTTGTTCAACTAACATTTGTTAAATATCTTTTCTGCAAGTCTTTATGGTAAGTGCCAGGGGATCAAAGACAAATAACACTCATACTATCTATGATACAAACCTACACATAAATATTAGCAACAAATGACACTGAAGACTATATTATCAAGGTACTTATACACTGCTGGTGGTTATACAGAAAAGGAAGTTGTTGTTGGGAAATGGTAGGTAAAGAAAGACTTTCCAGAGCTGAATCTGAAGATGAATGTTAAATGAACAAGTGAGGGACAGTATTCTAGGCAAAGAGTCTACTGGAGAGAGAGTAGCCACAGAGGAGTGAATGAGGAAGACATACATGTGGAGCTCCAAGAGCTCAAGAGACCCAAGGAGGAGGAGGAAGAAAAATCCCCAGGAAATGACAGAAGACAGACTGGGGATGGACAGGCAGAGCCCAAAAAGCCCCTGTCAAATAAGGAGGATCTACAAGTAACCGGGAGAGTTGGAAGGAACTGAATTTACTTAGGAAAGGAATAGAAGACAGGCATTCCAGGGAGGTAACTCTGGCAGTATGAATGATGTACTTGGGGAAAGCGACATAGGAGCTAGAACAGGGCAGTAATACAACAGTCCAGAAAGGAGATGGTAGTAAGCTGAGGCCAAGGCAGCAGCCAGGAGCACAGGAGTCAAAGGGCATATACAAGCTGGCTGAGGATCAAGAGGAAAGGGAGGAACTGACGACCACTCCCACAATTCCAACTTGAAAGATTTTGCTGAAAAGATTTTACCTTCATTTATCTCAAAAGGGAATAGAACAGTAAGGAGCAGGTTTTGATGGGAAAAATAATAATTACACTTTTGGAGATGGTGATCTTGAGGTACAGGTGGAACCTCCAGGTACCTAACAAATGCAGAGACACAGCCTGGAGCAGGGGCCATAAATTAGCCCTCGCTGGAACTGAAGGACTAGAAGCGCATTTGATGGGATTGCCAAGGGGAGTAAATACAAAATGAGAAGAAAATAGCATTAAGAATCAAATTCCAGGAGAAAAAGGCCCTTTGAAAATTTATACTTTAGAAAGTATAAATTGGAATACTTTTGTTGTCATTATATGTTAAGAGCCTTTAATTACTTAAATCAATGTAACTAATTCTTCTTCTAGTAATACAGTAATATATGAATAAAATGTGGACAAAGATTTGTACACAAAGATGTTCCCCTCAGTGTTATTTATGTAACAAAACACAGAAGCAACTAAATCAGCCAAATGAAGGAACTGATTTAAAGCAAACTATGCTAGATCTAAAAATTATTATGCAATGACCTATGCAGTATTTTAGAAGACTTCTTAATTATGTGATAACATTTTTCTGACATGACACTAAATGGAAAAGCATACAAAGTAGTGTCTATAGGATTTATTTATGCAAGAATATTTATTGGATACCTACTATATGCTAGTACCTAAGTGCTGAATATAAAATGCAGTAAAAGGCAGACAATTCCTTGTTTTATGGACCCTGGATTCCACTGGAATGTGACTTAAAAGAGCAAATAAATAAATCTGCAAGAAAATACGACATGAAATAAATGCTAAGGCACACAAAACAGTGACATAATAAAATATTATCAATTATATAAAATACCTGAAGTTAAATTTAAAGACATAGAGCACAAGATTAACAGTAAACAATAATAATAATAATAATAATAATAATTTAAAACAAAGCAATTTCAGGTGGCTTGGTAAATGGCCTAGAAAAATAAAGGTGAAATTATAAAGAGTGTTTGGGCACTTTATGATTTGATCTTCAGCATATTCACAAGACAGAACTTTCACAACCTTTCATCTTTCTCACCCTCAAACCAAAACACTCAGGAGGCGCCAGCAAGCAGTATGCTGAGGGGAGCCCATGCTTCTGCCAAGTCCGTCTGGACCAAAATGAATTCCTCAGTAATGCTAAAGGTAGAAAATTTTGCAAGATAAATGACCCTTCCATAAACAAGCTAAGATGATATTTTTTATATTTCCACTTTCATTACAGGACAATGCCACCACTCCCCACCCACATTCACCTAAATTCATTCACCCATTCACTGAACCAATATTGCATGGCAGACACTCCCTTAAAATCGTAACATCCCCTAGAAACAGTACTCGAATGCTACAGAAACTCAAAAACCAATTCCTAAAATAAAAATATTAGACTGCTTAAACATTTGTGCAAAGTCTAAACTGAAGAAAATCACTGTAAATATTGCCACAAGTTGTGTAACATTACAGAAATGTCCTTAGAAAATAACCCATGTATGCTTAACACACAGAGACAGGCACATGCATACACAGCTCAATGACATTTATCCTGAAAACCTTACCCTGGAACAGACAACTGACAAGACACTGATAAGAATGTATTCCTATCAGAGGTAGAGAAATTGAGAAAACATTGTATTGTACACTGAATTGTGTATAATCCACCAAAATCACGTGGAAGCTCCCATCCCTGACGTGATGCATTTGGAGACAGGGCCTTTATAGAGGTAATTAAGGTTACATGAGGTCACAGGGTGGGACCCAGATCCTATGGGACCTACGGCCTTAGAATAAGAGATACCAAACTCACACTCTGCACCCACTCAGAAGATAGGCCATCTGAGGACAAAGAACTCGCAGGTAAACCGGAAAGATGGCCCTCATCGGGAAGTGAACCCTGCTGCAACTATGTTCCTGGACTTCAGAGCCTCCAGAACTGTGAGAAAACCTCTGCTGTTTAAGCTAGACAGGCTGTGGTATTTTGTTATGCAGCCTGAGCTAAGACACACTGTAAGGTAAAATTACCGTAAAATTCATGAGTAAAACTGAGATTCACTCCCCTAAAAAAACACAAAAATATTTCTAATATTCTAGAATCTTTCCTGAAAATTCAGTATTACTCAAACTAACATTAATCATAGGCTTCTTAAAAAGTCAGCTGTCAGGGTGAAATATTTTATTATTAGAGATTAGTCAGTTAAATAAATCACTCTGTAGAGGTTGGTGATATCATGAACTTCATTAAAACTGTGGTTCAGCAAAGCTTACTGGTTCAGAAATCAAGCAAAGCCCAAAATAATCTAGAATCACTGTGGAAGAAAGCAAAAAAAAAAACAAAACTCGCCTGCTCCTTTGAGGTCCTTTTGAATGACTACCTAGTATCTTCTCCAGAGCCAGACATCCATTCTGAAGCAACAGCTGAGTGCATGGGATTAACACACCACACTGAGCCTGGCAGGGACGCAAGTACCTTAAGGGGTGACCAAGTAACAGTCACCAGTGCCCGCATCTCCAACCTCAAGCACCTACAACTCAGTCCTCAGACCTTTTCTCCTCTATCCCCACTCCCTCCTTTCCTGATCTCACAGTTTTAAATGCCACATATATCCTGATAGCTCCCAAATTCTCAGCTCCAGGCCAGACCACTTTCCGTGATACCCAACAGCTAACTCAGCATCTTCATGTGGATGTCTAATACACAACCCTAATATGAAATCCAACATGCCCAAAACTGAACTCCTGACGTCCCCCAGCAATCTGGAGCTCATGGTCTCCCCCTCTCAGTTCATGGCAACCACATATATCTCAGCTGCTCAAGTCAAAAATCCTGGGCATCCTTAATTTCCCTCCCTCACTGTCAGATCCACCAGCAAATCCTACTAGTGGTTCCACCTTCTAAATACATCAAAATCCTACCGCTTCCCCCACCTCAACTGCTTCCATCCTCATCCAAGCCTCCCGGCTGGTCTCCACTTTACTCTCTGTTCCCCAACAGACTGTTCTCCTAAGAAGCTAGAGAATTTCTGTCAAAGAAGTTGGATCACATCTCTCTTCCATTTCAAACCCTCTGGTGGCCGGCCACTCAGCACACATGGTGTGATGAAAATCTAAAACCTTTACGGTGACCTAAGAGAGTCACATGACCTGCTTCCTTCCCTCCCCAAACCACTCTGTCCTCATCTCTTACTCTCTCCCTCTCCCTCCCTCATTCTACTGCAGGTCTTCTCCCTGAACACACACACTAGAGAGCAGCCCACCAACACCTTTGCACTTGCTACCATCTCTCCTCCCCACCCACCCACACTTCCATGGCTCAGTCCCTCATACCTCCTTCAAATCTCTGCCCAAATATTACCTCTGCCTCACCCCAATTAAAACTGCAAGTCCTGAACTTCCTTACCCCTTTTAAATGATTTCGTTCTCTCCATTACTATCTATTATCTTCTAATGTGCTATGTGTGAGTAATTTATTAATTTGTCTCCTTTACTGCCTAATTCTCCCATTAGAATGCCAGCTTTGTGAGGGCAGGGATTTTTTTGAGGTTTTGTTCACTGATGTGTCCCAGTGCCCAAATCAGTGCATGGAACACAGTAGGTGTGCAGTAACTCACTGTCCCAGTGCCCAGATCAGTGCATGGAACACAGTAGGTGTGCAATAACTCACTGTCCCAGTGCCCAGATCAGTGCATGGAACACAGTAGGTGTGCAATAACTCACTGTCCCAGTGCCCAGATCAGTGCATGGAACACAGTAGGTGTGCAATAACTCACTGTCCCAGTGCCCAGATCAGTGCATGGAACACAGTAGGTGTGCAATAACTCACTGTCCCAGTGCCCAGATCAGTGCATGGAACACAGTAGGTGTGCAATAACTCACTGTCCCAGTGCCCAGATCAGTGCATGGAACACAGTAGGTGTGCAATAACTCACTGTCCCAGTGCCCAGATCAGTGCATGGAACACAGTAGGTGTGCAATAACTCACTGTCCCAGTGCCCAGATCAGTGCATGGAACACAGTAGGTGTGCAATAACTCACTGTCCCAGTGCCCAGATCAGTGCATGGAACACAGTAGGTGTGCAATAACTCACTGCTGACAGGACGAAAAGTGTATGTGGCATTTCATTCCCACATTTTACATAGAAGAACCCAGAGAAATATTAGCTTAGCAGACTTTTGACATATTGATTTGGACCCTTTCTCTGTGTGCCCTCCCTTGGTGATCTCACCTAACAATCTCATCGAGATCTGCCTGTGCTTAAATTCCATCCAGATTACTTTTGTGAGTAGATTTACAGGGCATACTTCCGGCTTAAGACTCACATTTAAAGGTGACATCTGTAGGAGGAAAGACATTTAAAGAGAAAAAGAAATTTAAACTGAATAATCTATTTTCCATCTTCTTTTGGGTTTCTTTTTTCTCAAACAAAAAAAGGTCAAAATTCAAAACTATTACTGGAGTTAAAGTAAATACCATGTTACATTTTACAGAGAGTAAGAGGTGGCAATCTTATTAATACAGAAATAACTAAAATACCACAAATTTTACTTTTTTTCTCTGTGATTTAACAGGTGTTGGGGGAGCTTCTCAGCAGAGGGTCACGAATAAAAAATTAACAGGATGGAAATTAACGCGACGGGAAATCAAAGCATCCAGGCTTCAAACCAAGAACATTCTGACAATGTCTTACAAACTGAGGACTGACAAAGCATATTAATGAGAAATACTGTTAGAATGCTATTCAGATATGGGTCTTCAGTTGCAGCTTTCCAAAAGAATTGGTTTCAAAGGGGAAGGGGAAGTTACACATAGAAAAGCAAAAGCATGTTCGTGTTTTCCATTCCCTCCTGTACACTGAGCTCATGAGGTGAACCTTCATCTGCCCTGGCCTAAGTCCAGCAATGGGGGATGGCCATTCAAGAAAGTAACACAAGAATCAGGACAGCACTGATCACTTAACATGTGTGAACATGTTTACCTCTGTTCAAAACAATCCAAAGCATGAGGTCTAACATTTCCTCAGAGGCAGAAGGTATCCTACACCCCAACCTACACTAACTGTATTATCTTTCGTTTTATTTTAAGTGCACATATATATATCTGCCAAACTCTGTTGTGCTTTGGAGAAATAACTAAAGAAAAGCTTTAAATACTAGATATAGTCAAAAATCATTCTAAAAGTATTATCACGGTACCTAATTTATTCTTAACATTCAACTAAAGCCAAAACAGCAAGACCCCTCATACAAATGCATCGATTGACGATGCCACAACAGGCTGCCATCACTAAGCCTCAGTAAGACTTTACCATTTGCCTACATAAGTCACTTTCTAAGCCATATGGTTGTCCATCCCTGCTGGGCTCAATTTGCAGTTAAGTTTTGATATCTAGCAATCACAGCAATTCCCACCATGACACCCTGTTCAGTGGCCACTTCTTCCTTCAATGCTCTCCAGGCACTGCCTCCTCCACTCCACATTACTCAGTTCTGAGAGGAACCATTTTTAGTGCTCAACTTCATATCTGATAGAACAAGCTGAAACTTCTTCCAAACTAATACTTTCACAAAACAGAAAACAACCTATAGTGCACCTATTTGGTTGAACAAAAACAGAAAGGAACCAAGTTAACTATCCATCGACTGAGTATTTGAAAAGCAGACATAGATGAATGCTCAACCTCATGCAATATAAAGAAATACAGGACCAAGCACAGTAGCTCATGCCTATAATCCCAGCACTTTGAGAGACTGAGGCAAGAGGATCATTTGAGCCCAAGGGTTCGAGACTAGCCTGGGCAACATGGTGAAACCCCATCTCTACAAAAAAAAAAAAAAAAAAAAAACCACCACCACCCAGGTGTGGTGGTGTGTGCCTGTGGCCCCAGCTACTTGGGAGGCTGAGGTGGGAGAATCACTTGAGCCCTGGAGGTCAAGGCTGCAGTGAGCCATAATCATGCCACTGCACTCCAGCCTGGGTGACAGAGTGAGACTCTGTCTTAAAAAATAAATAAATAAGTTATAGAAGAAATACAAATTAGAGCTGCAATGCCATGCCATTTTAACTTGTTAGACGAGCAAAGATTAAACACATGAAAAATCCCAGGACTGGCCAGGATGGGGAGGGACACGGGTGCTCTCTGACACTTGACTGGCGGAAGTAAACTGCTACGCACTTTCCAACTACAAAAGGGTTGACAAGATCAAATTAGAATCCAGAGGAAAAATATATACATACTTCCTAAAATGTAACCTGTGACGGTAACTGAAACAGAAGCGGATTTGGGGATACTATTTGACTTTGGTAAAAACACAAGTAGGGTTTAATCTCTTCCCCCAACTTCCTGGCCACAGCTGACTGAATGGGGACAGACATTACCTAAAAGGGGCCAGGTTTCCCTCCCAGGAATCTGGAATTGGGATTGTGTGGTTCTGATTTGGTCTGGTTATGTGTGTTTTTCAACAGTGAAAACATAAACCTCACATCGCATTAAGTCATCCTGCCTCTATTTCTATTTAGCATACAAACAGCATTTGAGGATTCAATAAACCAACTTCCACTTTGAATTTTTCAAACTTACACTCTAGGGTTATTTTCTGCTTCAATTCTTGCTTTTCCTAACCTTCCCTCTCATCTTTCTTATTTGAAGAACAGTAATTTCTATCAGCTTATCTGATTATCATATTTACTTCTGCTTAAGAGCATTATTTACAGTTTTTTAATAGACTGACTCTTGTGTAACTAGAGTCAACAAATTCCAAACCTCGCCCTCTACCTCACAATATTATTCTTGATGGGATTATGGAGTTGCTGGTAAACTTTTCTTTAGGGTTTGGTTTTGAATTTTTTTGTTTTTTTTCTTTTTAAGTCCCATAGCAATCATAAATCAAGGAATCCTCAATGTGACTTTCCAAAAGAGACAAAAAAACTTTTGGTCTCTTCATTTTAAAAACTCATTTTAATTTAATAGTGACTGACATTCACCAACAGATGAAGATCAATTTTTCCTTTTCATTTGTTCCATTATTTTCCAGTTTGTTACAGAATTATACAAGCTACGGATCTGATGTGCTCTTCAAAATGTCAAGTTTGAGTTTAGAGAATTAGCACCCCCTTGATTGTCTTCTCCCATGAACCCATCATTCTGTCCAGCAGCTCTCAATCTAACAACACCCAAAAAGCAAAGAAGATATACACACTTATTTCAATCATAATAGTCAATTATGACAACGCAAATAATTTAAGCTTTCAAAGCACTTAATTCTGCTGAAGATATAATCATGTTACATACTTCAAAAATGATACTCCCCCATCCTGTTTTTGGAGAACTCTGAAAATCTAGACAATATGCTTCCTTTCAAAACACCAACTGGTTACAGAGGAAAAGAAACAGACAAATGATCTTGCCAAGAGCCATTTCTGTAGTTTTCCTCCACTGAGTAGCCCTTTCAGTGGCTACAAAGATTTAAATTCAATCCTTGATTGGACTGATGATACACCACCTTTTATTTATTTAGAATTGAATTTTCAAAAAAAAAAAAAAAGAATTTCGGGAACTCTAATTCAGTTGTTTCCAATTTTTCCAAGTATGAGGACCCCTCTGAAATACTAAAACAAAACAAAACAAAACAAAAAAGCTGATGATTCTTTTTAAAAAGAAAACTGAGGATTTTTCTTTTTTCTTTTTTTTTTTTTTTTGAGGCAGGGTCTCACTCTGTCACCCAGGCTGGAGTGCAATGGCACGATCCTGGCTCACTGCAACCTCCACCTCCCAGGCTCAAGTGATCCGCCCATCTCAGCCTCCCAAGTAGCCAGGACTACAGGGGTGTGCCACCACACCAGGCTAATTTTTTATATTTTCGGTAAAGACGGGTTCGCCATGCTGACTAGACTAAAATTGAGGATTTTTTAAATCGCTCTATCTAGTGATGAGAATATAGAAACCTAAAAAACTGTCAGTACAAAATAACTCTTAAAAGCACCTGCAAACATCTACAAAATACTAAAACAAGAATTTAATCTTTTTATTACAGAGCCAGTTAATGTCAGAATAAGGTCTAAAACCCAGTATCCAGATTTATAATACAGATGGGGCTCTTAGAATTGATCATGCAGGGCAGGTGTTTCTCAAATAGCCCTGACAATTCTCTTAGGAACTAGACAAGCTGACTTGAAAGTTCTTATAGAAAAACAAACAAAGACAGACAAGACAATTCTGAAAAAGAAGAATAAGGGTAGAGAACATCCCCTATCAGATATTAAAACATTATAAAGCTTCAATAATTAAAATAGTGTGAATAAATAAACCTATAATGGAATAGACTAGAAAATGCAAAAACTGACAAAGTATACATAGGAACTCAGTATAAGATGGATGTGACATTTTAAATCCCTGGGGTAAGAGTTACTGGTTAAATGCTATTGTAACAACTGGATACTCATTAGGAGAAAAAAATCAAATTGAGTCCTCACTCTCCTCCTTATACCGCAAGAAGTTTCAGGTGTATGAATAGCAAAAATGTACAAAATAAAACCAATAAAGAGCAAAAAGAAACACAAAACAATTTTTTAACAATCTTGAAGAAGAAAACGTCTTTCAAAACATTATTGAAAAACAATAAAGGCCAAATATTAAACTACTTGAAAAAAATCAAATATTACTTCTTTACAGAAAATTCTATAAACAAAATCAAGATTATATATCAAATGAGGTCTTTCTGGGGCATCATAATTCTATCCACAAACCTGGGGCTCTGTGACACCCAAGTACAGCACTCTATTCCGCGCAATTCCAAACCACTTGAAAGGAAACTTTTAATACAGTTAAAATCAAGTCATCTAACAGAATTCTTTCTTTCCTAGGCCTAAAGTTTTCTACAGCACCATCCTCAGCTATTACCTCCACTCACATTAGAAACTGTCAGCCACACAGTAAGGCAAGGGCTTTTATTATGCATTTGGGGGGTTTACAGTTTAATTTTAGCAGAAGATAGACAAAGCAAAGCAATACAAGTCAAAAGGATTTTCTAGGCTTGCTCTGGGATTATATGGTCTTACCGCCAACATGCAGGTTCGGCAGTGAACACTTACCAAATTTATAACATCAACAGAGACTTCTGAGCCCCTACTATATGGAATCAAACCTGAGATGAAGAACAGTCTACTGCCTTCCAGAAGCTTACAATCTAACTTAGTCAAAGAGACCATGAGGTAAGGACATCTGCTTACCAACTAGCGGTAACACAGAATTATGCTTCAGTCTTCAAATCTCTCCATATGACTGAGTACAATAAAATTATAGTTATTTAACTTGTCACTATAAGGAAAGCACAGCTAACCCTATGATTTTTCTCAAACCTAGTGTGTAGGCATACCTAAGTGATTCAACCCAAAACCTGAAAACACTAATGTAACAGCATATCAGCTCAGTGAGGGACTCCACTCACAAGGTAATTAATGTAATCAGCTGCTGTTTACATTTGGCTCTTTAGCTCTATACCATCTGGATTTTCATCATTTTTATTTCCCTTTATCCATAGCTGGTATTTCTCCAAGTTCTTGTCAATTTGTTCTTCCTTTTTGACACAAAATATTATTTATTACAGCTATAAATTGGCTTTCTTCATCTCAGTCCACCTTTTTTTTTTTTTTTTTACGTTTTTTCTTTCTTTTTGCATTCCAGGGTATTGCTTGGGAAAATGCTATTATTTATGCCACGGTGACAGCTGAGTCAGAGGGGATCGGTCATCTCACTACTTTCCTTCCAGATGATGGAATGCCAGCTGTATTCCTCCACTCCCTTGACTATGTAGTTAGCATGAGTTATCAGAACTATCAGCAGAGTAACAACAGTTGTCATATTTTAATTTACAAAGAAGACTTTGAAACACACACAGTAAGGACTTTCTGTAAGGTCGACCTACAGGGCAATACTGACTTTGCAAGAAATTCCAAAACTGCTTGTCTCGTATATGCCTTCAACACACAACCACTAGCAACTAAAATTTCTGAATAATTATCTCACATCTTTCTTCACTGCCTGTGAATGTTTCCTAGATAACTGAACATAAAACTAAGGAATGCTTTACAAATTCCCTATTTTAACTTACAGAAATAATTAAACTCAAAACAAATTATATTTTACCTGGTAATTACAAAGAAATGACGGAAATTACAAGTCAACTCCAATAAGCCATCCTCAATAAATTTCTATAATACTAGTAATTCCATTGGTTAACGACCAGAACTCTCAATAAAGTTCAGTGTGTTTATCAATACAGATTAACAGTGACCATACAGTCTTCATTTCAAATCCTAGGACTAGTTTCCACAAAAATTGTGTTCACTGCATAGCACTGGAAATTAACATCACCTTTTTACTCTACAAATAAGCAACTTAGAGAAGAAGTCTTAGTGAGTATTTCCCGGGAATAAAAAAGACACTCTTTCATATTTGCCACAGTCAGGAATTTTCATAACCTTGAGATGGTTCATCTGTGTTCCAGCAGAAACCACTAGTCACCCAGCAAAAGCAGTAGGAAAAGGAAAAGGTTCACCATTCTGTTAATTCACTGGTCCCTTGCAACTAAGTGATTAATCTATGATAAGAGGGAAGAAAGAGGTACCTGGAAGGAAGTATCTTTGTTAGATGCTTGTTTGATCTCCTTAATCCTGCAAAACCAAGTGTGTATCTTTTTCCCCTCCAGGGAGGTGGGGGAGGTACCACTTAGAAGTTAGGGGGTTAAGTACACATTACAGGAAGTCACAGACAGGTTCAATGCACTGAGCCCAAACACACTTCACGGAATTGAATTTTCAGAACCTTTTTAAGTGATCACATCTCTGGAAAGCCATTTCGGCTTCTGCACTGCAAACTTTTTGGGTGACTTGAGTGGCAACCACACTTCTGACTCCTGTTACTATCTGCTGCTGCTGTGGCTATTTGAAGAGACTGAAATAGGCTTTAGGTAGCCTCCTGATCACAAAAGCACACTCCAACAAAGCTAGAGTGGCTTTCAAGACTTAAAGAAGTGGGAAAAGGATGTTCTAGAAATGAAATACTGAGGGTAAAGTACAAACACCACAGTGGAGTGTGCTCAGGGTCATTCTTCTGAAAAATGGGTCAAAGTAATATAATCAAATTCAAAATAAAAAAAAATTTTCAATGAAATAAGGAATTTTCAATGAAAGATACTACCTAGCAGAAAATAACTCCTATTTGGGCTTAAGGAGCCTTCGACTCTTAGCTTCACCCCCACTTCTGTCTACTCTAATTATGAACTACTCTGCATCTTTAAGTACTTCCACTTTGAGTAAAAATAAAATAATAAACACTACAGGAGAAGGAGCCCTAGACTAGAATCTGGATTTCTTGAACCAGCTTTACTGTTCACTTGCCATTTGTAACCATAAGAACCTTTCTGTTTCTTACCCATTACTGAAAATAATTGTTTTTTCTGTCCTTGCTTGCTCCCTTTGGAACTTGTCCCCATGTGACCAGTGTCATCTGAATAATAAGCCACCTTATGGTATTGTACACATCAAATGAGATCACATAACTAAAGACACTTAACCCATAAATCATTACTCCAACATGTACTCTTATCAAGACTGATAAATGCGATCCACAGTAACTCTGTCCAAACTGCTTTACCACGGCTGTTGCTATCTTTCCGCTAAGACCCTAGGCTTCAAATGACCACTTTAGCATTCACTTCTTTCTGCCCCCATTTTAAGCATCTGTAGAGGTGCTTGTCATTATCTTTCTTATTGACTAATTATGCTCTCAAGGTATCTATCCTATTAGAATACATGTTAATAGCTGAAAAGAGAGACCTACATTATTTTTGCCCTCTCTTCCAAGGTATGGTCTCGAAACACACACTCAGATCTGAAGGTTTCTTAGGGATTTTCTCTCTATTGCTGCTTTCTTTACTCTGACAGTTACTGGGAAATTTTCTATTATCAGCACAGTACTAAGCACTTTATTTATTATTTACATTATCTTACTTAAGTATACTCTTTAAGTACAACACTGTGGGGTAGGCTTTTTTTTTCTTTTTTTTTTTTTTTTTTGAGACAGAGTCTCACTCTGTCGCCCAGTCTAGAGTGCAGTGGTGTGATCTCGGCTCACTGCAACCTCCACCTCCCGGGTTCAAGCAATTCTCCTGCCTCAGCCTCCTGAGCAACTGGGACTACAGGTGCACACCGCTATGCCCGGTTAATTTTTTGTATTTTAGTAGAGACGGGGTTTTCACTGTGTTGCCCAGGCTGGTCTCGAACTCCTGAGCTCGGGCAATCTGCCCACCTTGGCCTCCCAAAGTGCTGGGATTACAGGTGTGAGCCACTTCAGAAATTCTGTTAACTTAAATTTAAATGAAATTTGCAAAATCTTCTGAGAATAGCCAGAGTAATCAAATTCTATTCAACTTAGGAAAAGAAACCACATTCCATCCATTCACATACGGTTTCCTTATTTTATCACAACCAATACTTTCAAAACAATCTTTAAAAAAAGAAATTTGACCAGGTATAGTGGCTCACACCTGTAATCCCAGCACTTTGGGAGGCCAAGACAGGCAGATCACTTGAGCTCAGGAGTTCAAGACCAGCCTGGGCAACATGGCGAAACCCCATCTCTTCTAAAAATACAAAAAATTAGCCAGGCATGGTGGTACATGCCGGTAATCCCAGCTACTCGGGAGGCTGAGGTGGAGGGATCAACTGAGCCCAGAAGTCAAGCTTGCAGTGAGCCAAGATTGTACCACTGCATTCCAGCCTGGGTGACAGGAGTGTGACCTTGCCTAAAAAAAAAAAAAAAAAAAAAGAAAGAAATTTATGCCAGGTGCGGTGGCTCATGCCGGTAATCCCAACACTTTGGGAGGCTGAAGCAGGTGGATCACCTGAGGTCAGGAGTTCGAGACCAACCTGACCAACATGGAGAAATACCATCTCTTCTAAAAATACAAAATTAGCCGGGTATGGTAACACATGCTTGTAATCCCAGCTACTTGGGAGGTTGAGGCAGGAGGACTGCTTGAACCCGGGAGGTGGAGGTTGCAGTGAGCCAAGATCGTGCCACTGCACTCCAGTCTGGGCAACAAGAGCAAAAACTCTTTTGCCCAGAAAAAAAAAAAAAAAAAGAAAAGAAAAGAAAAAAGAAATTTCAAAATACCAGAAATAATTTGACCTGAGAATTAGGCAGCCCCAAAATAAAACAAAATATCAACAAGCAACAAAAAGATAACATATGAAAACCAATACTTCAGGAATAATATTTGAATGCTAATTGGACCTACAAAAAGAAATACTAATCTAATGCTTGTCGAGCTTTAGACAAAGCCCATGGAAAGTTTAGCACCATTCACTCAGATTCAGGTGTTTCTGAAAGAGAACTGAATATCTTGAGAGAAGCAGAGAACTGCAAGTATTTTAAGTTATATTATTCTACAGCACTTCTGACAAAAGAAAACCACAAAAGCCAACTTTTGGACGTATTCAAAAGATTCTATCCTAATACTCTAAAAGGTAAAAGTTGCAGATTTTTTAAATGAAAGATAATGGAAAGCAAAAAATGCACAGTAAGAATTGTCTTAATTACTGGAAATGCAGGCACCTCTAATTTTCAATATCTAAGGCGGGGATGTCCAATCTTTTGGCTTCCCTGGGCCACACTGGAAGAAGAATTGGCTTGGGCCACACATAAAATACACTAACGATAGCTGATGAGCTAAAAATAAGTAAATAATAAATAAATCTCAAAAAAAAAAATCTCGTAATGTTCTAAGAAAATTTACAAATTTGTGTTGGGCTGCATTCAAAGCCATTCTGGGCCACATGCAGCCCATGGGCCACGGGTTGGACAAGCTTGATTTAAGGTTTCAGAAATACCATCATCCTAGAAAGCATCTTCAGCATGATTCAGTTTTGCTTTTTCTGGGCTCATTTATTCATTTCCCTTGCCAGTTCATTCATTTCTGATGACCAAGTATATTCAGTGCTCACACTAAACACCAGGAGCGCCATCTTCTGGTTTTAAAAAAAGGGTAAACACAAGGGTCTATACCAACACTGGATGAGGGGGTCCAGGGGGCTGTTACACAGAGAATCATGTTGTTTCTTTTTTCTCTTTCAGGAATCCACTGAAACAAACCAGAAACGAAATAGTAAACTAGGCAAAGTGACACAATCTAGGTGAGATACCATTATATCTGCAAAACAACCCAAAAAGTAAACGTCTCTTCAGTAAAAGAATGCCACTACTTTCAACCTTACTCCCTACCCTTGGCATTTCAATTAACATGTGTCTAGAACCAGACTACCCACCTATATATTTCACAGACTATTAAAATATTTGAACGTATTTGTCTGCTATCCAAAATTAACTATGATAAGCAAAAACTAATTACTATAATTAATTTGTTAATAATAGTCATCACTATCTTTCCCCTTCTCAAGGCTTAGATATTTTATTTACTTCCGTATTTTAATCTAGTTTCTCTCTCTCTCCTTAAGGCAAGAGGATCACTTGAAGCCAGGATTCAAGACCAGCCTTAGCAGCACAGTGAGACCCTACCTCTAAAAAAAACTTTAAAAATTAGCCGGTCCTAGTGGCACACACCAGTAGTCCAAGCTACTCAGGAGGCTGAGGTGGGAGGCTTACCTGAGCCCAGTGTTTGGGGTTACAGTGAGCTATGATTGCACCACGGCACTCCAGCCTGGGCGACAGAACAAGACCCTGTCTCAAAAAAAGAAAAAAGAAAAAAAAAGGAAACGTATCCCAAGAATATAAGGTTGGCTTAATCTCCAAAAATCAGTATAATAACTACTATCATAAAGGACAAAATCATATGATCATCTCAATAGAAAAAGCATTTCCCAAAATCCAATATCCATTCATGATTATCGATTTGTTAAAGAAAAGATGTTAAATGATATCAAGAACAATACAGTATATACGTGTCAACGGAGACACAATGAGGAAGCTAAAGCAAAATACATGAAACAAAAGAAGTTTATTACTCATAGGTCCCAGAGAGGTTAGAGTGCCAAACAGAGACAGACAGGAGGTCCTGAGACAGGAGAGGGAAGGAGCAGGAAGGAGAGGGAGAAAGAACTGTGGAACTACATCTTTGTTAAGGGACATTATTCCCTATGCTTTCCCTCAAGGGTTGTGAATCAGTTAAAGAAAACTAATGTGAATGGGAACTTATTCACATGACTCTGAGGATGACCATTAGGTTTTACTAATGGTTGGCAGCTCATGGTGTGTTGCATTTTGGGTCAGTGAGATGAGGCACAATTTGGCCATACTGCAAACAACCACAGGGAGGGTAGGTTCTAACTAGGCCAAAGATGACAGGACATGACTGAGTTACAAACAATTTATGTTAGGCCTAAAATGGATGCTAAGGCAGCAACTATATTAAACTTATCACAGTGATTAAAAACTCCTAGACTTAGAATAAAACTTCCTCAACCTGGTAAGTCGTCTACAAGAAAACAACATCACGCTTAATGCTGAAGGACTGAATGCTTTCCCCCTGAAATCAGGAACAAGGGAGGAATATCTAATCTTATAATTTCTATGCAATATTGTAAAGGAAATTCTATCCAGTGCAATAAGACAGGAGGAAAGAAAAGAAGGGGGGAAAGGAGGAGAAAGTATCTAGATTGGAAAAGAGGTAAAATTGTCTTGCTAAGTCAATTTCATGATTACACATTTTATGATCCTATACATACAAAAGTCTAAGGAATCCACAATAAAACTACTAGAATTAAAAGACAAATTCAACAAAGTCACATGACACAAATTAATATAAAGAAATCAACTGCAGTGACTATAAAGAGGAAACCTAAGAGAGTTCCTCTGTACTGATGGAACAGTTCTGTAACTTGATGTGGTAGTGATTACATGAACCTATACACATGATTAAATTGCACAGAACACACAACTGAGTGCATGTATAAACTAGTGAAATCTGAATAAGGTCTACAGATTGTGCCAATGTCAATTTCCCGTTTTTGATTTTTTTTTTTTTCACAACTAGGACTCTTTACTTGCCATTACTATAGGTCTGAACTTTAAACAGATTATTGGACTGGTGGTCCATATCCATCAGCTCATTCAACTTTAGCACCTGTCTTGCTCCCAGTGGCTTTTCCAGAACTCCTGCCTTCACCGTGAAGCTCCTTGAGTTTTCCCAATTCAAACTTGGGCTTCTTCAGTATTTTTACTTTTCCAATGAAGACATCATGGAGAGGATAGATTGGCAAGCCTTTTCTACGTCTTTTCCAATGCTGTCTGGAATCAATTTATTGACCACTTCTTTCAAGTCCTTTTTCTGCACCTCCCAGGTCTTGACTTCCATCATTTTCTTCCGGATTTGGCAGACCTGTTGGTGCTGAGCATAAGAGGTCTTCCATATCTGATTGTTACATTTTTTAGGAAAACCAACATAGAACGGACAAAGCAAGTAACCATTGGTAGTCCTGACATCAACACGAGCTTCGGTCATTGTCTGCCATTTTTTGACCATGGAACACATTTTGTCATGGGTAAGATCCATGCCATGGAAGTTAGGAAGTTTCTGCCCTGAACATCTTCAGTAATCAGCTTGAATTTTCTAAATGCAATCTCATCATTCTGCAAATCAGGAAAACTCACTTCAAACACACAACCCTTGAGGCCATCAGATGCAATTTTGGTTCCTTGGGTCCTGCTGACTAGCGTCTTCCCAATATTCCTTATATTGAACATAGCAGGTGCTTTCACATCATACCAATCTTTCTTAGAAAATGCATCAACCACTTTCTTCTTGGCTCCCTTTCTGCCTCCTTTCATAAGGCGCTTGTTCTTGCCAACCACCATGGTGCTGCTCAGAGAGCCAAAAGGGCGGTTTTGATATTATACTTTAGTTAGTTATGTAGGATGTTACCACTGGAGGAAGCTGGGTAAAGAATACATAGAATCTCTGTGCACTATTTTTGCGTTTCCGATAAGTCTATTATTGTTCCACAATAAAGTTATTTTTAAAGTTAACTGTATTTCTACATACTAGCAACAAACTATGAAAAACGAATATGATCTTCAGATGACACTTTTCTGAAAACTTGGGAACCACTGACTTAGACCTCTTTCGAGATAGTAAGTACATAAGTTACATAAGCACATGATGTACCACAATCCAAACTATTATCTCAGTGAAGTTTCCAAACATTACAGTCTCCTGGTTATCATTTAAAATTTTCAAAGCCCATGTGCCACTTCAGACCATCGCAATTTCTGAGACTAGGTCAAAGGCATCAGCACTTCTGAAATTCCCCACGTAAACCACTACTGTATGGGGCAACAATTCTCAAATTTATGTTTCAGGACCTCTTACAGTTCAAGACCCCAAGAGTAAAAATAGAAAAGGAAAAAAAGAAAAGAAAGTAATGAAACAGGAGTGACTTGAACCCAGGAAAGAAACAAAAGAAAAAGTCATAGTACAGAGGGAATTAAGATGTCCAAGGGAGAATAATAGATTCAGATGAAAATTTTTAAAAGGGCATTGAGGAAAAGTACTAAAACAACCATAAGAAAGTGAAATTTAAAAAGAAGTATGAAGGGTCAAAGTTGAAGTGAATAAAACAGAAATTAGGCAAAGAAGGTCAAATATTCATATAATTAGAAATACATATACCTCCAAGATACATATACATCAAACTCTGGAAGAAGATATTCAAAACACTAAAACAGAATATTTAAAATAATACTCCAAGAAAACTTCCTGAAAATAAAAGACCTGAATCTACACATTTTAAGAGCCAACTGGTGAAAAGTGACCAAGAACAAACTACCCCAAAAATGTAACCTAGTAAACTATTAGACTTTAAGCATATGAAAGATATCTTTGAGGCCTCCATGATAAAAGATATCAGAGAATGATATCAGAGAATGAATCAGCCTGGCATCAGACTTAGCAAAGCAACATACAAAGCAAGACTAGCAGAAAATCATTCTCGAGAAGCCTAAGGGTGAGAACCTGTCTCAAATAAATAAATACTAAAAATAAGAAAAGAAGCTAAATAAAAAGGATTGTATATCAAGCCAATCTGTCCTTCAACTAATGAGGCTAATAAAAAAAAACTCTGAACAAGCAAGAACTCACAAAATACTTACACATGTATCTTTCCTGAGGGTTCTAATCCCTTTCTCAACCCAGATTCATTATCCGGACCACAGGCGCAGAAAATGATCTGACTATGTTCTCAATTCCGCCAAGAACGGTATACAATTAATACAATTCTAGATGCAAAGGAGAGACACTGATCCATTACATTCAATGGAACATCCAGGCTTGAGCTCCATCTAAACAAGGGATGACTAAAGAAACGTTAAGCAAAAGGACTGGTCACAAAGTGAGCATTTTATGTATTTAATTGTAGAACAAATAATAAAACAAGGCAGAAAACGATAAACTGTGTATGTCCTGAAAAAATTTGAAAATGCAACTGAAATAATGGGAGGAAAGGGAAGAGGAAAAAGGAAAGAAAAAAAGTCATAAAATCATAGGTGATCGTATGGGAACAGATGTGAAGCAAAAGATGCCTTTTAAAAGTAGCATACAAGATGGTAAAAAGATAGGTTAAAAATAAGGGGTTAAGGTACTACAAAAGGTACTAATTCAATGGTACTATTAGAAGAAAACTTAGTCCCACCTTCCTGATACCAAAAGAATTTTTAAAATTAAGAAAAACACATGAAATAATAAATGAATACACCAAAATATAGACAGTAATTTAACACAATGACAGAACTGAGAACAAACGTAACAGTTACAACAATTAACATGAATGAGTTTAACTTGCTTATTAAAAGAAAGATATTTTCAAATTTGCTTAGAAAGCAAAGACTATGCTGTATATAAGAGATACTTAAAATACAGTGATTCAAAAAGGCTAAAATAAACGAACAAAATTACCAGGTAAATAAAATAATCAGACAAAAAAAAAAAAAAACAGACAAAAGTTATCTGAACAGACCTAACTACTTTTAAATACTAAAAGTTAATTTCACAATGCAGAATACATTATTCATCTCTATAAACTAAATAACAAATTATGGCTGATCCGAGAGTAAATAAATAAAAACACACCATAAATAAAACACAGTACTTGATAAAAGGAGAGCATAGGAAAAAAAAGATATAAATGATTTCAACAATATAACCAACAAAGTAGTTTTTCCGTATATATAGAGAGACAGCACTACACTCTGGTAACAAAGAACATAGCTTCTTGAACATTCACAGAAAGTTATACATTAAGGCACAAAGAAATCACTACTATATTCATAAAACGGAAATATCACAAAACGTATCCTCTGATCACAGTGCAAAAACAAAACTAGAGGACCTTTTCAAGATGGCCGAATAGGAACAGCTCCAGCCTCCAGCTCCCAGTGGGAACGACACAGAAGACGGGTGATCTCTGCTTTTCCAACTGAGGTACTGGATTCATCTCACTGGGGTGTTTCAGACAGTGGGTGCAGGACAGTGCGTGCAGCCCACCGCATGAAAGCCGAAGGGGGGCGAGGCATCACCTCACCCAGGAAGCGCAAGGGGGAAGGGAATTCCCTTTCCTAGCCAAGGGAAACCGTGACACACAACACCTGGAAAATCGGGTCACTCCCACCCGAATACTGCACTTTACCAAGGGTCTTAGTAAATGGCACACCAGGAGATTATATCCCATGCCTGGCTCACAGGGTCCCACGCCCATGGAGCCTCCCTCATTGCTAGTACAGCAGTTTGAGATGGAACTGTAAGGCTGCAGCAAGGCTGGGGGAGGGGCGCCCGCCATTGCTGAGGCTTGAGTAGGTAAACAAAGCAGCGGGAAGCTGGAACTGAGTGGAGCCCACCACAGCTCAAGGAAGCCTGCCTGCCTCTGTAGACTCCACCTCTGAGGACAGGGCATAGCCAAACAAAAGGCAACAGAAACCTCTGCAGATTTAAATGTCCCTGTCTAACAGCTTTGAAGAGAGCAGTGGTTCTCCCAGCACAGAATTTGAGATCTGAGAACGGACAGACTGCCTGCTCAAGTGAGTCCCTGACCCTCGAGTAGCCTAACTGGGAGACACCCCTCACTAGGGGCAGACTCACACCTCACACCTCACACCTCTGAGACGAAGCTTCCAGAGGAACGATAAGGCAGCAACATTTGCTGTTCAGTAATATTCACTCTTCTGCAGCTTCCGCTGCTGATACCCAGGCAAACAGGGTCTGGAGTGGACCTCGAGCAAACTCCAACAGACCTGCAGCGGAGGGTCCTGACTGTTAGGAGGAAAACTAACAAACAGAAAGGACATCCACACCAAAACCCCATCTGTACATCACCATGATCAAAGACCAAAGGTAGATAAAACCACAAAGATGGGGAAAAGCAGTGCAGAAAAGCTGAAAATCTAAAATCAGAGCACCTCTCCCCCTCCAAAGAACGCAGCTCTTCACCAGCAACAGAACAAAGCTGGACGGAGAATGATGAGTTGAGACAAGAAGGTTTCAGACGATCAAACTTCTCCGAGCTGAAGGAGGAAGTTCGAACCCACTGCAAAGAAGCGAAAAACCTTGAAAAAAGATTTGACGAATGGCTAACTAGAATAACCAATGTAGAGAAGTCCTTAAATGACCTGACAGAGCTGAAAACCATGACACGCAAACTACATGACAAATGCACAAGCTTCAGTAACCAATTCGATCAACTGGAAGAAAGGGTATCAGTGATTGAAGATCAAATGAATGAAATGAAGCGAGAAGTTTAGAGAAAAAAAAAGAGTAAAAAGAAATGAACAAAGCCTCCAAGAAATATGGGACTATGTGAAAAGACCCATATACATCTGACTGGTGTATCGGAAAGTGATGGGGAGAATGGAATCAAGTTGGAAAATACTCTGCAGGATATTATCCAGGAGAATTTCCCCAACCTAGCAAGGCAGGCCAGCATCCAAATTCAGGAAATATAGAGAATGCCACAAAGATACTCCTCGAGAAGAGCAACTCCAAGACACATAATTGTCAGATTCACCAAAGTTGAAATGAAGGAAAAAATGTTAAGGGCAGCCAGAGAGAAAGGTCGAGTTACCCACAAAGGGAAGCCCATCAGACTAACAGCGGATCTCTCAACAGAAACTCTACAGGCCAGAAGAGAGTGGGGGCCAATATTCAACATTCTTAAAGAAAAGAATTTTCAACCCAGAATTTCATATCCAGCTAAACTAAGTTTCATA
>NW_016813480.1:3292062-3302847 GCF_001698545.2 Rhinopithecus bieti
ACTATGCAGCCATAAAAAAGGATGAGTTTGTGTCCTTTGTAGGGACATGGATGCAGCTGGAAACCATCATTCTCAGCAAACTATCGCAAGAACAGAAAACCAAACACCGCATGTTCTCACTCATAGGTGGGAATTGAACAATGAGATCACTTGGACACAGGAAGGGGAACATCACACACCGGGGCCTGTTGTTGGGTGGGAGGAGGGGGAAGGGACAGCATTAGGAGATATACCTAATGTAAATGACTAGTTAATGGGTGCAGCACACCAACATGGCACATGTATACATATGTAACAAACCTGCATATTGTGCACATGTACCCTAGAACGTAACATATAATTAAAAAAAAAAAAAACTAGAAACACAAAACACTGAAAAGGATACAAATACTATAAGGAGAGGTGGACAAATGAACAGTGGTACAGTTATACAATGGAAAATTATACAGGAAAAATAACACAGATGAATTTAACAAAACTTGTTGAATCAAAGATTTAAAAACAAAACTACATAATAATGATTGTATTTTTGCAAAGTTCAAAAGCAGACAAAACTCAGTATTAGAAGTCAACTTAGTGGTTACCTTTGGAGAGGAGTGGGCATGAGATGAAGGGAACGTGAGGGCCTTCTGCAGTTCTGGGAATGGTCTGAGTGCTGGTTTCACAGATGAATTCGTTTTGTGAAAATTCACCTATACCTCTGACGTAGATTTTTCTGTATCCATATCAGTAAAATATACAAAAACAATAGTAGTAATTAAACCAAGAAAAATAAAACCAGAAATTAAGAGCAAAAAAAGTCTTTCCACCTAAAAATTTATACAACTCTTGGGTGAAAAGAGATATACAAATGATTGGATTTCTGAGAGATAATGAGAATCTACACATCAGAGTCCATAGAACACATTTGAAGTAGCAATCAAGGAAACAAAAGCAAAAATAAACAAACGGGATTGCATCAAATTAAAAAGCTTCTGCACAGCAAAGGGTAAAGTGAACTGTGCACTTAAAAATGGTTAAAACCATAAACTTAATGTTATGTGTATTTTACCACAATAAAAAAAATGAAATGAACAAAGCACAAACTAAGTTTATCAAGGAAAAATGAGCAAATGCACAAATACAAAAAAGATAAAATATGTTAATCACGGAAAAGTACTCTGTACACCTCTACGGAAACAAATCTAAAAACCTAGATGAAATGGACAATTTCATAGGAAAACAGAGTTTACCCAAATGGACACTCATAGAGATAGAAAGCTTAGGCCAACTAAATTCCATAGAAGAACTGAAAAAAAGTTATCGCACTACCCTCCCCCAAAAAACCCAGATGATATCAAAAGGCAAGTCTATCAAACCTATACAAACCAGATAATCCCAATATTACATCAATTTTTTAAAACATGAAAAAATATTCCCAAATCCTTTTTTATAAATCAAGTGTAATATTAATAACTGAACCTGACTGTGATCACACAAACTAGGAACATTACAAACCAATATCACATATGAATATTAATGCCAAATTCTGAAATAAAATATTAACAGACTCCAACACCACATTAAGAGTTTGTACCAGGCCAGGAGTGGTGGCTCACACCTGTAATCTCAGCACTTTGGGAGGCTGAGGCAGGTGGATCACTTGAGGTCAGGAGTTCATGATCAGCCTGGCCAACATGGTGAAACCCCATCTCTACTAAAAATACAATAATTAGCCAGGCATGGTGGTGCATGCCTGTAGTCTCAGCTATTCAGGAGACTGAGGCAGAAGAATCGCTCGAACCTGGGAGGCCGAGGTTGCAGCAAGCCAAGATCATGCCACTGTACGCCAGCCTGGGCGACAGAGCGAAACTCCATCTCAAAGAGTTTATACCAGGAATGCAAGAATGATTCTGATTGGGAAATCTAGTAATATAATTCACCATATTCATAAGTCTAACAAGAAAGTCATATAATTGCCTCCACAGGAGGCTGAAAAAGCCCTTGACAAAATTCAGTATTCATTCCTAATAAATATATAGAATAAACAGGAGTAGATGTATACTTTCTTAACACAACTTAAGACAGAACAAGAATGAATTAGGGTAAGAGCATGTGCACGCATGCACACACACGTGGTAAGAGCAAGTGCCAACATTAGGGCAGATTCGACACACAGTCCCATTAAGGTCAGGAACGAATGCCCACTACCTTTTCCATTACTTAACATTTTCCTGAAGGTATTCACCAAGGCAATTAGACAACAGAAAACAATTAAAGGCACAAACAATGGCAAAAAAAGGACAACTCTATTGGTTGATGACATGTTAGTAAACCTGAAAAATTCCAGGAATCAATGACAAAATTAACTCAAACAATTAAAGAATTCAGCAAGGTAGCAAGATATAAACAAACAAGTCTTCACATACACAAAGAATAACCAGTTAGAATGCAAAATAGAACAGAAAATCCCATTTATAACAGCAACAAAACACTTAGGAATAAACAGTAAGAAATGTTCAAAACCTATACAAAGAAATCTATAAATTTATACACACCTGAAAGGCACATGAAAGTAGACTTGAACATTCGACTGTTCTTGGCTAAGACATCACAACTTCACCAGGTTGTCAGAGTTTATTTATAAATATAAAGCAATTCCAATAAAAATTACACAGCTTTTTAATGGAGCTAAACAAATTGATGCTGAAGTTCATGTGGAAAAGCAAACACAAAAGAACAGCTCAGTAAATGTTGCAAGGGAGGAGCTAAGAGGGAGAAATGCCCATTCCAAATATTAAAACAAAGCCTCATGATTAAAATTGTGCAAACAGCATATGAACAGACAGACCAACAGAATGAAATGGAACGCCCAAAAATAGACCCAACTACATACAGAAATCTAATATACAGCAATGGTGGCATTACTAATAACTGGGTAAAGATGAGCTTCATAAATGGTGTTGGTACAACTCAATCACTAGTTGGAAGAAGACAAAATCAGATTTATTCCTCACACCATACATATCAGAATAAACTTGCAGTGTATCATAAATCTAAATGCAAAAAATGAAAACTACTCAAGTACTAGAATAAAATATTGGTGAATCCCTCTACAAATAATATGACCTTGACTCAAAACCCATGTCCAATTCAATTAAAGAAAAGCTTGATAAATCTGACTACATGAAAATAAAATATTTTGCATGGGGAAAAAAATCAGAAAAGTCAAAACTAGGAGAAATACTGTAACATATATCAAAGGAAAACTATTCCTAAGGCCAAAAAAATATATATATATATTTTTTAACGAACAGAAAAGGTGCAAAACTTCTATAGAAAAAAAAAGGGCAATAGACAACTCTCAAAATAATATAAAAATTTCCCTTGAACATAAAGGATGCTCAACTTTAGTCATAATAAAGGAAATAAATATAACTAAACTACACAAAGATTTTTTACCCATTAGATTGGCAAAAATTTGAAGGCTTCATAATATACTCTAACTAGCAGGCTATAAAGAAACGGGCACTCACACACTGCTCAGAGTAATGCAAAATGGTACAATCTCTATGGAGGGGAATTCAGCAGTGCCTAATAAGATTACACATACATTTATCCTTCAACCCAGATATCCAACTTTGAGGACTTTATCCCCAAATTAAACCTCCTGCAATATAAAAATATATACACAAGGTTATTCATAGCCACATTATTTGTACCATAATTGCAAAATATTGGAAGCTACTTAAATGTCCAAACACATGAAGACTGGTGACCAAACTGCATCATATTCACACTATGTGAACAGCACTATACAGCTATAACATTATGAGGAAGAGCTCTGGAATCTGATAGAGTAATTTCTAGAGCATATTTTAAGTGAAAAAAAGCGAAGTGCAACAGAATTTATACAGTATGCCACCTGTTTTTGAAAACAAGGTAAATAAGAAAACATACATGTACTGTCTTAAAAGAAACTAGAAAAGTGAGGTTGATTATTTACAAGAGGGAGAAAGGACATGGTCAAAGGGATGTGAGAGGGAGTGACACTTCTCTGAAACTATACGGTTTCTGTAGTTTTGTATTAGATTATGTTAAAAAGAAAATCAAATCAACAAGGATCCTAAAACAAATGATCAAGGTATAATTTTTTGTTTTTTTTTGAGACAGAGTTTTGCTCTTGTTGCCCAGGTTGGCGTGCAATGGCACGATCTCGGCTCACTGCAACCTCCGCCTTCTGGGTTCCAGCGATTCTACTGCCTCAGCCTCCCAAGTAGCGGGGATTACAGGCGCCTGCCACCACACCCGGCTAATTTTTTTGTAATTTTAGTACAGATAGGGTTTCACCACGTTGGCCAGGCTGGTCTCAAACTCCTGACCTCAAGTGATCCGCCCCTGCCTTGGCGTCCCAAAGTGCTGGGATTAAAAGCGTGAGCCACCGTGCCCGGCCAATCAAGGTCTAATTTAAATGAATAACAAAATCACATTTAAAGAAAAACTTGTCCATTTAACCTAAAGTTAAAATGTATAAAATGTATAAAGCATAAATGTGAATAACATCTTGTTAAAAATCTCTACCACCTGTAGGATCTTTTAGTATGTTCTCTTTTTAATGGCTGACATTGGTAATTCGTGCCTTCCATCTTTTATTAATCTCACCAAATTGATTGATATCATCAATCTTTTCAGTAGAACTAGTACTGCAGATGTTCTCTACTGTATATTTATTTTCTATTCTATCAATTTCTCCTTGTTTAATGTCTACTTCCTCTAGGTTTAGTATGCTGTTCCTTTCTAACTTCTTAAAATTGATGTTCAGATCACTGAATATTTTTCAGGCTTTCTTCTTTCCTAACACATGCATGTAAGGCTATAAACTTTCCTCTGAGTATGACTTTAGCTGCACCCCACAAATTTTTATATACCGTATTTTCATATTAATTCTAATCAACATATTTTGTAACATTTTCTAATTCTCACTGTAGTGTCTTCTTTGATCATGGGATACTTAGAAAAGGTTTTCTAGTTACCTTTTGCTATTGATTTTAGCTTAATTTATAGAACACTCTGTTTGAATTCAATCTTCTAAAATATACTCAAACTTGCTTTTGCCAACAAGCTGATAGATACTGTCCAGTCTATTTACAAAGAATGTGTATTCTGCAGTTAGATACAACATTTAGACACACTGAGGCAATTTTATTAATTGTGTTGTTCAAATCATCTATATCCTTTGTTCTATTAGTTACAGAGAAAGTGCAAAAAAAAAAAAACCCAACACTTCCCTCTATATTTGTGATTTTATTTTCTCTCCCTACTTCTTTTTAAGCCAATATTATAATAACTAAAATTCTCTCTAAATGATCTAGACACCCCATTATAGAAAACAGAAAGGTGAATGTCCTCTTCTACACTAATTTAAAACAGCAGCAATTTGTTCAACTAATTATCCAAAATAGCTTAATATCACCTATCCCCAAAATAAAATCATTTTTACAGACATCCTCCAAAGTTTAATTGGGTCACATCCAATAACTCCAGATAGCAGACCAACTTGCTTAATTACTGAGACGAACATTGTGCAACTAATTCATACTGCCAAGCATACAGGGAAAGTAGCAATACTCTACAATATATTCCACGGACTTTTCTACAGTCCTACGGTACTAACTTTCCCAAACCAAAATTACTTTGGTTCTGCTCTCTGGCAAAGATGGCAAATATTTCACCCTTCAGTTCCTGTGGTGGTGTATCCCGCTGAGCTGAGAGATACCACCTTAACATCACTGTAACACAATGCTCCAGACCACCTTAACATCACTCTAACACAATGCTCCAGACTGCAATTGTTGGCACTGTCATGCGACCTAAAACCCACCAACCACTCACCTCTGATGAGTACTTGTTCACGTGGTTAACAGGTGGGGAAAATTCCTGCATGCAAGTAGTCCTTCCAAGAATCTCAGCGCTCTGATATACAATCAGAGTCTTGATCAGCGCCCTCCAAGTTCTCAGGTCAAGGTGTCACCTTTGGTTTGGATCAGGTATCCCTCCCATGCCATCCCAGGGCACCTTTTGTTTCTCTGTCAGCAGCAGTGCATTACAGTGATCTCTTTCTTCTGCTATTCTACTAACACCTCCTCGAGGCAGGAACCACTGATTCATCCAACAGCCATGGCACTTAGCAATGCCTATCTAGCACACAGACACCCACCTCTACCTTTGTCCCCTATCCTCTACACAAGAGTCCTAGTGATCCTCTTACAATCTCACTCAAATGATATCATTTCCCTGCTCAAAACTTTGCAATGGTCTTTCATCTCACTCAGAATAAATTCCAAAGTGCACCACAGTCTATCTGGCCCTTTAACACCTCTGTCACTATGCATCCTCCTAGCCAACCCCCTATTCATACTGCCCTCCCTGCTGCCACTCAGGTACCTCAAGGGGGCATTTTCTGTTTCTCCTCAAATAAGGCTCATTCCCAAAATAATTGCCCGGCTGGTTCACTCCTTCACTTTCGTTTGTATCTCTGTTCAAATGTTATCTCACATAGGCTTCCCTGACCACCTTATCAAAAATGGCAGTCTCTGATACTCTCTCTCTTTACATGCTTTGTTTTCTTACTATATATATACACACACACATATATATGTATATATGCATACGTATATATACACGCACACACACATATACACACTAGGCTATATACTAAAGAAAGCAAAGAAAGCATAGTAAAGAAAGCAAAGCAAGTGAGGGGAGAGATATATATATTTATTTTTAGCATGTTTATTAGCTTTCTCCCCTACTACAATGTGAGCCCCATCAGAAAAGAGAGAAAATACGTTCTCCAAAACAAGGGTCAGGAATTTTTAGTGTAAAGGGACAGACAGTAATTATGTCGTACTGTGTTTAAGTTAGCCTCTGTTGCCACCACTCACCCCCATCAGCTCTGTCTTGCAGCACTAAAGCAGCCCCAGACAAGAAAAAGAAGAACAGACATGTCTGTATTCCACCATTTTTCCTTACAAAATCAGGCAAAGAGCCAGTTGTGGCCCACAGGCTGTAGTTCACCAACCCCTGATCTAGAACAAGCTTGCCATGCAGGATATTGATTCTGAACTAACCAACCATCTCTCTCTTGGTCTCTAAAGCTACCTTTAATTGACAAAATACTGGCACTCCAAGCGCATCAGTGACAGTAACTTCAAACTGTCTTCTATACATCTTTCACCAAAAAATCCACCTGAGATCATTTATTTTCCTGAATGACTGTTTGAGGGATATGAAGTGTGCTTATTCTCACAACTAGAAAATATGTAATAAACCATGTCAGTTTGATCCTCCACAGAATTGGTTTTGATTGTTGTACTTTCACTTTATTTAAGGACATGATAAACAGCCAAACAAGAACCACTCTTCAATGTACCACATGAATGCCACTGAGCACACCACCTACTACACCTTTCAATGTAACCAATTCAAAGCCCCAAGTGTGAAATGGGGGACATACAAAGGAAAAGAAACTGGTATGTTCTTTATCCATGGTGAAATTGACAGCATACAGCTGAGGATGATTTCCTTTCACTGTGGCCACCAGGATGCTCACCCAAGTTTCCAGTCAGACTGGGGCAGAGACTAGCTATGCTACCAATCCCCATGACCTCTCTTCTCCTGGGGCATATAGCTCTGCTATGTGTCCAGCCTAAAGTAAGCTAAGAGAGGCCATGTCTGAGTACGGCTAGTAGGATGAGAAGCAATGTGTGCTGGTCTATAAAAACCTCCCACAGGACTGTCCTCATTCTCCACCCACTGGCTGAACCGAGCAGGTTCCCTGTTTGTATAGGAGGCTAAGTCACAAGGTAGAAAAAGGCTGACTACCTGAACAGCCATGTGGACACCTAACCCATGACGACCCCAACATAAGCTTCCACATGGGTGAGAAACAGATGCTTCTTGCTCTGAGTCACTGAAATCTTGCAGTTATTAAAGCAGTCCTCATGTCTTAAACACTGACCACGGAGACTAGAACTTTACTGAAAATACAGGTTTTGTTGTATTCATTTTTCGTCCTTATATATTCTTGATTCTTATTCTTTATATTTAGCTTTATTATTATGAGCATTTCCTATAAGCGAATCCAGATCTTCATTTAATGACAGAC
Source organism: Rhinopithecus bieti (assembly GCF_001698545.2). Classification (NCBI taxonomy): domain Eukaryota; kingdom Metazoa; phylum Chordata; class Mammalia; order Primates; family Cercopithecidae; genus Rhinopithecus; species Rhinopithecus bieti. The sequence continues at coordinate 3,300,209 of NW_016813480.1, forward strand.
GAGAGAAAAGCCTCCATTGTTTATGTTCGATAAATCATCTCAAATAACAAAAATCTGAATAAAGTACATGTTCCACTTAAAACTCTATTTGTAACTTTCATTTACACACAGTTTATCTAAGTTATATAACTGTTCAAAAAGAGAATGCTAAGTAAGTATTAAAATGCAGGGCAATATTGTCCCAAATGAAAGTTGACGATCATCAGAAACAAAATAGCCTAAGAAATAAAACCACAAATTTCTAAACTCCTGTGTGGCAAGAAAAAGTAACCATCATCATAGCCTAAGGTAAAGTAGCTGTTCTAAACTCTTCCGTGCCTAATCCCTACACAATTCTTTCAAATGATGTTCTGAAGTTTTGTAGTTTTCGTAATTTTTTTTTTTTTTTTGAGGGGTGGGAACTGGACATGTCAGAAATGGAAGAAGTTTTCAATGAATGTTCTGTAACACAACGGACAAACAGCAGAGAAGCTATAGAGATTTCAGTTACAGCTCAGGCATCAAGTTCATTTTCATAAACTTTGTAACCATTCTAAATTGCAATGTCAACTTTTGAAAAGGAGTAACTTTTTAATCATCTTCCTCCCTGGGATATCTCAAAGAAGAATTCACATTCTAGGGAAGCCTTGGGAAACAAATGCTGTTTGCAGTACGTAATTAAAATCTGAAGACAGGTGTTTGGGGAATTAGGGGGTTTCTGTATGTTTCTGGGTTTCTGATCAAAATCCAGGATAATTAACTCCAAAAGATATATGACAAATACTACAGAAAACCAAGAATGGAGATATGTTTTAAAATCTACAGGGCTGGTTATTTTTTTTAACGTGTTTTTACATTTATATTGAAAACAGACATGTGTTCTATATTGAAAAATTGCAATATTTCTGCCAAAGTTAAGATCTTACTTTTGAAGAGATGTAAAGTCAGTCTCTTCCTTCTCATTCTAAGCTGTGCAACAGCCACAACCTCTCTCAGAACAATATAAACATACTCATAAGTTGCTCCCTCTCTTTTTACCATCTTTCTGGTGAACGGCACCCCTCAACTTGTACTGGAGTTTCTCCCATGTACCACAGGAAGCAAGTGAAATTCATGAGCCCCTCCACAAACATTAAGTCTTTTTTTTTTTTTTCTCCTGAGACAGAGTCTCACTCTTTTGCCCAGGCTGGTGTGATCTCAGCTCACTGCAGCCTCCACCTCCTTCCGGGTTCAAGCTGAGATAGCACCATGGCCTACAGTCTGGGCAACAGAGTGAGACCCTGTTTCAACCAAACATTAACTCTAATATCAGGATAGACGATGCCCCAGCAAAGTGCTGCAAAGCCAATTCAGAGCTGAAACCTGCCTAGGTAATACCCTAACACAGGATTATGTAACAAAACAGGCAAAAAAAAAAAAAAAAAAAAACCACAACCTTGTCTTGTACATATTTTGAGAAGTTAGAAAATAAGTGATGTTAGTAGAGCGAAATGGCTGAGATCATACTGTGTAAACTACCCAGCAGTGATCAAGTCCTGCTTATCATATAATCATGAATCAAAACACGTAACATTTTCAGTCAATGTAAAAATATCTGTTGAGTATCTACTACGTGCAAAGAATGAACCACTTCATCCATTTAGCTGATAAAATAACGGCCACATTGATTCCAGTTCACAGTCAATCACACCCATACTTTGGTACTGCAATATAATTTCACGGAGCTTCTCGAGAGCACAAAATGGATAACAGCTCTCAATGAGAGGATGCTATGAGATGAACTAAAATGCAACTGCCGCAGCATGCTAATAAAACCTTCGGCACGCACCAGAGCAACTTTTAAAAATCCAATTCAGCTTTCAACTGCTAGAGAACAAGTATTCCAAGATCAAAGACCACAAAGGCTGTGCGAGGACAGCCAGTGGGAGAAGGCACCAAGTGTTACCATAGTGAACTAAGAGCAAGACCTAAATGAAGGTCTCTATATGACTACGACATTCAAGAGGTTATCTGACAAGCTGGAACACACTACGCACAGACTATATACAAGGCACCACCCTATGTGGTTCCTGCCAACAAGGAGTTTGTGAACTAGTTAGCAAGATACTCTATCCTGTTTTTACCTCACTTGAATATAAGCTTTCTGAGGGCAGCAGCTTGGTCATATTAAACATTCTTATCACTGCTAACTAGAACAGTACCTCAGACATAGTTGGTATACAAACATGTGTGGGCTGACTTGAGTACCTAAGCAAAAACTAAAAGAAAAAAAATTAAAATACTTAAAAGGTTCAAGAACATACAACACAACAGAAGACATCTTTAGATCAATTTCAAGGCCACTGCTCCGAGGTCAGAGGGCACCCTAAGAAAAGATCCCAGGGAAACTTCAGAAAGTACAAAGTTGAGAAATCATTCCAGATGCTGAGCTCAGAGCCAAGGCCTAGAAGCCCCAGGAGACCTAAAAGATGAGAAATACCCTAGAATGTCGTGATGTTTAAAATGTTTTAAAATTTTAAAAAGAAAAAAAAAGTCAGAAGAAAAGAGCTAATCTCCCAGAGAAGAGGCACATGTGCAGGCAGAGAGAAGAAACAGAAGCATCTTTGGCTCCAAAGCTGAAATCTAAGTGTGGAAAAACCATTCGTTGCTTTTTTTTTTTT
>NW_016813480.1:3304118-3313483 GCF_001698545.2 Rhinopithecus bieti
GAGGGGAAGGGAGGAAAGAAGAGGGGAGGGGAAGGGAGGGGAAGGGAGAAAGGAAGAAGGGAGGGGAGGGGAAGGGAGGAAGGAAGAAGGGAGGGGAGGGGAGGGGAGGGGAGGGGAGGAAATCAGCCTACACCAGATGCCCCTCTCCAGTTAATGTCATTTTCTCCTCTTCATAATCAAGTTTGGGAAAGAACCAGATTCCCTCCCTCAACACCCTTCACTCTGCAATCCACAGCAATGAGGTTCCAGACTCCCCACCAAGATTATTCATCATGTCCTCAGGCTAACTCCAAAGGAAACTCTGAAACCACTATCTAGTGAGCTAATCCAGTGGAAACTCTGAAACTACATGCTCAAATCCCCCTAGTTAAAAAACAAAAACCAAAGGGTTCTCCCTTTACCTGCCCTCCCTATAACAACCCCTAACCACCAGCATCAAATTTCTTGAGTATTGCTGCCTACACATGCTGGGCTTCACTCCCTCCCTCTCACTCACTATTAAATTCTGAGACAAACTGGCCTCCCCCTCCCATCCCTGTCATGTCTCTGTTGCCTCTACTGTCCCCTGTATTACTAACAGCTCCCAGCAGCTGAGCACGGCCTGCCTGCTGAGGTTTCCTTGGACACCATGACCCCCATCCTTCTTAGTCACAGTGTGGGACCCTATTATCTGCTTCTCTTTCAAACACAAGAGTGCCTCAGATCTCACTCCACACCACTCCTTTTCTTACTCTATATACACTCCTCAAATGACCTCATCTACTCCAACAACTTCCATTAACAAACACTGCACAGGCAAAGGCAGGAGTTTCAAAACTTTTTCTGTTCACCGCACCCTTGGAGTCTCAGGCCAAAACAAATGCTTATTAAGTAAAGAAAATGTTAACAACGCAAGTACTTATGTCCTAACAACTTGGTACCAACTTGAAAAAAGTACACTTTAGTAGAGAGAAAAAATGGTATTTTCATTTCATTCTTAAATAATCACATTTACTAATACAGCATGTGTACACCTGTTGAGCACTGCACAATTTCTCTCAAACCTTGGAGTCAGACTGGACAATGGCCTCCCTCATTTCCTTTTCCACACAGATCTTCACATGGTACAGCAACCACCAAAAACCCCTCTTTACAAACATGAGGTCATCGAATAGAATGGAGTGCAATCTAGTCTAGAAATTTTTAACTATCTTGAGCTAGCAGTTTCTACAGGCTTGAACAGATGGAATTATGACTGTGTTTTCCTCAACCATGTGAAACATCCCCCAGTCTCCCTGTTTGCTGTGGCACCTTAGCTGATAGTTTGGGGAAATCTCAAACTGTCTGGGACAGTTTGGGACAGCTAATAGCTCTCAGATGCGTCTCTCTAATCCAGACAACTCCTGATATCTGGATCCCTAGTGCAGCCAACTGAACACGATGTCCCCTCGGCACCTGAAACTAAACCCAGTCAAGTGTGACCCATCATCTTTTCCCCAAAAAGGATGCTGCTGTTCCCACCTAAGGACAGCGCCATCACCCAACCCCCCAGCCAGAGCTGGGCACTGCCCTGAACTCCTCTCTCCCCCAACTCCCCCGCCACATACACACACGACCAATGACCAAATCCCAGCAATTCGACCTCAAATTTCCCTGCTTCCAGCCTTCCCTCTTCTAATCCATTCTCCAAAGGGCATATCTGACTGTGTCCCTCTTTTGCTTACAATTCTTCAACCATTTCCTATTGCCCACAGAGGACTCCGAACTCCACACAACAGGAATCACAAGACCCCACACGGCACAGTCCCTCATTACTTCTCCTCCTTCAATTCCTGCCACTTCCCTGCCCTTGCCGGCAACCGCCCCGACTGGACTGAACTCCTGGTGTTTGTGGCTGCTCCAGTGCATCACCCCCCGACCATCTCTCTGGACACTCTCTCCTCAACCCAGACTTTGACCAATTCCTTCTCAGCGTGCTTCCTCTGAGAGGCTTTCCTGTCTCTCTGAATATCCCTAAGGTTGGGTTTATGGTCCTCCTCTGAGGTCTTGTTGCTGGGCCCTTTCAGATCCCATATCATACAGCACATTGTAACCAATGGTTAAAACCCTTTGAGACTGAACTGCACAGCAAGCTCATCAGGGGCTGGCAGAGGTATCTGTCCTGTTTATCTCTGTATCCCCAGCACATATTAAAACTCTGAAGTGTACTGAATGAATAAAGCAAGTGAATGAATGGATTAGGTCATGAATGAGGCTCCCGCATCCCTCACTGATTACTGACTCTATCATGGTACTTATCACACTGCTCTGTAATTGCCTGTCCTGGTAGACTATGAACATCTTGAAAGTGCCTGTCTCTTATTTTTGCAACTCTAGTGATTAAAATAGTGTCTGGTACTTAGTAGGCATTCATGAAATGGTTTTTTAATATACAGGGTTATATATTTCATCTACAGTGTTAAATGGAAAAAAATCCAGAAGGCTACACCCTGTACTATGGTTACCTCTGAAGAAAGAAATAGGAAGAGGACGATAAGAAGGGAAAAAGAAACCTTGAGATTTTTTACCTCTATAAATCTCTATGTTGATTTGTTTATTTTATAATGTACATTATTTATGTATTACTGGTATAAAATATTTCTGTATTACCAGCATAAAGTCAAGCCACAGGTAAAGAACCAGCCCTGAAGAAGAATGTGTGGGGCTGTCAGAAGCATTTGGTTCCACATGCCCAAGAGCAAAGCTAAAAAAAGCCTGACTTGAAAGAAACAGGGCCCTTAAAAAAACGGACTGAGAAGAAAAGTTGAGAGATTCGGCCGGGAGCGGTGGCTCACGCCCATAATCCCAGCACTTTGGGAGGCCGAGGTGGGAGGATCACCTGAGGTCAGGAGTTCGAGACCAGCCTGGCCAACATGGCGAAACCCCATCTCTACTAAAAGTACAAAAATAAGCCAGGCGTGATGGCGGGCGCCTGTAATCCCAGCTACTCAGGAGTCTGAAGCAGGAGAATCGCTTGAACCCGGGAGGCGGAGGTTGCAGTGAGCCGAGATCACACCACTGCATGCCAGCCTGGAAGACAAGAGTGAGACTCTGTCTCAAAAAAAAAAAGAAAAAAAGAAAAGAAAAGAAAAAGAGATTCAAGGTCTACAGCAATGGAGAGCCACCCCAAGTGAAAAACATGTGTGAGTACTCTTCAAAGGAAGTCCTTGGAACTCCAAAGACTATCACTAGCACTAGCCCATGAGTAGGGACAATCCATTTAATACTTGCGTTATAACGCAATTGTTTTAATCAAAACATCCCAATAACCAAAAGGTTATCTGCCATACACATGTTTCTATGGGAACTGTAACATGTGATTACAAAGATACAAAGACACACTGACAAGAGATAGGAGGCTACAATGTTGGCATGACCACTTAGCAAATTGTGTTCCACCTTTATTTTCATAATTGTTGAAGACAGTGAAGCACATCATTAACTATCACGTTGTAAATTTTAAAGCAAACAGATTTTAAAAAAACAAATGCTATTAGGCAACTTCATGTCAGCAACTGGAAATGCAAGAACAATTTCTACGTGTAGATAGTTCTAGAATAAGCACAGGTTGGAAGGTAAATACATAGTTGACCAAACTTTCCAATCTTTAAACATGCTAAAAGACACAGCTTTTGTGAATATCAACTAAGAAAATATTTCAAGATGAAGAAAAATGAGTACTACACTGAAGTCATTAGAACCCTGGGAGAAGGGAGCGGGAGAGGACACAATGAGAATGCCTTTGGGAAAGGTCAAACCCAGCTTTCTTTTGTTTAACCTCTCAAGCAGATAAAAGAACTAGCTTTAAAAAACCACTGCATTGTTTAAGTGCTAGAAAAGGAGAGTTGGGTAAAGCACATATAAAAAGAAGCAATAGAATTTGCTCCAGAGGCAATAGAAAGATTAGTCAATTACAATACTTTGAACTTAGTTTCGATAGAGTCGCATTTTAAGTTTTAGGTAAACCTTATTTTTAAGATGCAAAATATTTCAAATAGCTATCCTCTCTCCCTAATAAAAAGTAGACTCTGAATCTTAAAATACCATGCTGTTATGCATTTAATTCGAAGAGCTGCGAAAAGTAGTCTTCAAAAAGAATTCAGACTGTTTCTGGAAGTAAACCGCCTATTTAAAAATTAACCTTAAAATGAGAAAGCATTCCTATGATGCTCCCATTCATCCCTAAACCCATCACATAGTTTCTGAATAATTAAGAACTCTCGTCTCCACCAGGGAACTCTCCCTTGCAGAGGGGCCAAATCAAGAAGCAATCGCCATTGCCCGTCAGCAGCACAAACCGAGAGGAAGATTCTGCCCTCGCTAAAGCCCCGGCGCGCGGGTAAAGTCTCCCGGGAATGATTCCCTCGGCGCCGTGGCTCCGGGCGCGCGGTCCCCTGCACTCGCGGGCCGCCCCACCTTCTCCCCTGCACTCCAAGAGTCCAGCCTGGCCTCTGAGGCCGGGAGCCACGCGGCCCCGCAGCCTCGAGGGAGAGGGCGCCCGCAACCGACACGCACGCGGGCACCAAGAAGGCGCAGGCCAGGGCGGGGAGGGCCGGATCCTGGGGGCGGGGAGCACGCGGGGCTGGACCAGACCCAGCGAGGGCGCGCAGACACTGAAGGGATGCGAAGGTCCCGGACGCCGGGCGGCGCGGGACGGCCCGGGGCGTCGTGCGTGTGGGCGCGAGCGGAGGCCTGGTTGGGGCCAAACTTGCGCGGAGGCCGGGCTGTTGCCCGCGTCCAGGGAGCGCGCACGCGACGCAGGGGCCGGAGGACCCGGAGGGCGGCGGAGAAGAAGGCCCGCCAGCTGCGCCGGTGACGGCGAGAAGGGCCCGCCGTGCCCGGCGGGAAGCCAGCCAAGGAGGATGCGCGGACTGCAGGCATAGGCGGCGAGGCGCCGCCGCAGCCCGCAGTGGGCCCGGCCGCGCCGGCCGAGCGCGCGACGATGCAGCAACTCAGTTGGCCCGGGGCCGCCCCTGCCCCCCGGCAGCCGCCGGCCCGAGCCGAAAAGGGGCCAGAGCATGCCTACAGCGGAGACCCGGGCCGGCCCCGCAAGCCCTCACTCACCGTGTGCGGTCCGCCCGCCGGCGCCAGGGCTGCGATCCGCGCTCCATGGTCCCTGCCGCGGCCGGCGCCGCCGGCACACCACGCCTCGCACCACAACCGCACGCACCGGCGCGAGCGACGCCGCCTCCGGCCCGTCCACGGCCGCGGCCACGCCCCCTCCCTGCGGGGGGGCTCGGCCGGAGCAGGAGGGGGGCTCAGTGCCGGCTCCACCAACCAGGGCCCACTCACGGGGCCGCTTCACCAGGATTGGCGAGCGCCTCGGCCAATAGGGAGCCGGCGAGCGCGCGGAGCGTCGGTGCCGAGGGGCGGGGGATTGCGGAGGCGGTGGCTCTCACCCTTCATCCTCCGCCCCCCGCTCCGGATGAGGCTTAGGCAGCGTCCTTTCCAGCGAAGCAAGGTGGGGATACTTCGGGCCAAGAGACTCTTATATCACCTCTGGTTGCTAGATGCCCATTACAGTACCTTTGAGTTTGCGCTTACATCCTAATCCTCCCTGGGTGTTGAGGGCTCCTGCACAGAGGTCCTCTACCTGTAAGGTGTCAGACGTCCTACAGGACTGAGGCTTCAGGCAGCCCTGAGGGGACTGTAGCCCTGTCATGGGTTGGTTTTATGCCCTGCTCAAATTCGTTAGCATTCTGCCTTTAAAATCTTCCCATCTCCCTCTACACAGATACTTCTGTTTTTATCACCCTATCTCCAATCTCTCTCCACCCTAGATGTGAGGAAATCCACAATACTTATTAAAAATAAGATATCCCTGAAACTGCCAGCATAAGCCCTGCCACAGTGGAACACAGCCACGTGCGACCAGATGACTGAGACATAAACAAACTTAAGAAAAAGAAAAGAGGAGGAAAGGAAAGGAAGAGAAGTTAAAAAAGCCAAGTATGTTCTAGATCACAAAGGAAAGGGGTTTAAAAACATCAAATAGAAATGTTTTCTTTATTTTAATTTGCATGCCTTTATTCTTTTTATTTACCAATAGGATCACTAAATTGAAAACTTTTAGAAAAAAAATTTAAATTCCAATAAATAGTTCAAGAAACACTAATTCAAGTTGATTTGCTCTTGTCTTTACAGATGTGTAATAACGATCAACATCTGTTCTAGCTAGAGACAACTAAAAGTTGGAAAAAATGAATAGCAGTTGATAATTTCACCAAAGTTTGCAACACCAGAAATGCAGTAGAAAAATCATGCACCCCTCTTCATAAAATGTCTAATCTGTTAACCTGCATTACTTCCAAAGGAGGGATTTTAAAAGCTCTTTTTAAAGATGAGGTATATTCAGTTTCCATAACGTGCCATCATAAAAAAAAAAATGCTGGTAATTAACAAGGTACACAGCATTTTGGTGAATAACTACAATGATCCAATATTTTAAATATTGATACTAGAGTGATAAATTTCTGCTGAATTGAAAGCTAAATTGGCATTCAAATTAAAATGACTTTCCTTAATTCATCTTCACTTACCCAGGGGAATAGCTTCCATGTCTATATTTAGGTCATTAATTTAGAACTCAAAAATATGAAGGTATAGATACCTAGAGTGTTTTCAAGGTTGCTAATCATATTTCCCTGGCTGCTTCCCTCTTCGGTGACCCTAGCCTTATAAACTGCTGCTACACTTAGTTTGCACTCACTGTTAGCCTTTAATCACATCATCGCAAAGTGTTCAGGTTTGTTTCGTATAGGTCAGTCTTATCTCTCTAATTAGATCATCAGTTCCATGAGGCTAAGGCCCTTATTTTACAGTCCTCTTTCCTCCTTTTGTAATGCCTACTACAGTGCTGAGCATGTGGTAAATATAATTCTATTCCTAGTGTTGTGGTTCATAATATAAATTATTTCAAATATGGTCTTGTGTGAACCAGTCCTTTAAATAAAAATTGCTTAGAGCAGTCTTGTTAGAGGATTAGAGCCCACCGCTAATAAGTGCCTTATCCTTAGTAAGTGCCTCATCCTTAATAAGTGCTTGAAAAATGTTGCTGCATCAGGGAGTGAATTGGACTGTAACAGGATCTTGACTAAAAGTGCCTACCAAATAGGGGTGCTTCTTACCACAAAACCAGAAACCTGGAGACAGCCACAGGGCTTCTGTAGTATCTCTTCTGTGGTGTCATTGTATCTCAGGCTCTTTCTAGCCATTGGCTCTGCTATCCTTGTCACGTGATCTCTGTCTTCATCCTCACAGGATACCTGCTTCCCTTCTAAGCATTGCATCACATTCAGGAAAATAGTAGGGGATTGGGTAAAGGGCAAAAGATCAAAGTGGTGCCTGCCCAATTGGGTCTGCATCTTCCTGGGAAGCTTTACCCAGCACCTTCTGCTTGCGTTTTATTGGCCAGCCACATGTCACATGACCACCTTTAGCTGCAAAGGAGTCCGAAATGCTAAGTATTTAAAGCTGGGGCATTGGCTGGAGGAATATTAGAGTTTTGTTAGTAATGGAAAAGAGGAATACAGACCTTGGGTATGAGAATAGCAGTGCCTGATGTAGTTGCTGAATAAATGAATTCATGATTGAGCCCTCACTCTATTTATTCATAACACCCACATTTTCAAAAAGGCCACTCAGGTGTCAGTTAAAAAACAATCCAATTTTCAAGTGAGCAAAAGATCTAAACAGACACCTCACTAAAGTAGAGATGACAATACCCAGATGGCAAATAAACATATGCTCAATATCATATGTCATTAAGGAATTGCAAATTAAAACAACAATGAAATACCATGACATATCTACTAGGATGGCTAAAATAAAAAAGATAGCAGCAACAACAACAACAAAAAAAAACCTAAGGATACCAAATACTGGCAAGGATACGGAACAACAGGAATGCCCATCCATTCCTGATGGGAATGCAAAATGGTGTGACCACTTTGGAAGACAGTCTGGCAGTTTCTCACAAAGCTAAGCATAGTCTCACAATTCAATCCAGCCATCACACTCCTAGGTATTTACCCAATTGTGTTGAAAACATGTCCACACAAAACATTGTACCTGAATGTTTATTCATAATCATGAGACCCCGGAAGAATCAAAGATGTCCCTGACAAGGTGAATGAATACACAAACTGCAGTACATCCATGCAATAGAATGTTATTCCATGATAAAAATAAATGAGCTATCTAGCCATAAAAAGACATGGAAGAAACTTAAATGCATATAGCTAAATGAGAAAAGTCAGTCTGAGAAGGCTACAGACTGTATGATTCTAAGTATATGCATTCTGGAAAAGGCAAATATGTGAAGACAGTAAAAACATCAGGGACTGCTAGGAGTCAGGGGAGGCGAGGGGAGGGTTAGGGCAGAGCAACTGTTCTGTACAATCCTGTAATGGTGGCTACACGTCATACATTTGTCAAAAGCCAGAGAACATGCAACACAAAGAGTGAACCCTAATGTAAACTGTGGGGTTTTGTTATTTAAAAAGCATCAGGCCAGTTGCAGTGGCTCACGCCTATAATCGCAGCACTTTGGGATGCCAAGGCAGGCAGATCACAAGGTCAGGAGTTCGAGACCAGCCTGACCAACATGGTGAAACCCTGTCTCTACTAAAAATACAAAAATTATCCAGGTGTGGTTGCAGGTGCCTGTAATCCCAGCTACTCAAGAGGCTGAGGCAGGAGAATTGCTTGAACCTAGGAGGCGGAAGTTGCAGTAAGCCGAGATGGCACCATTGCACTCCAGCCTGGGAGACAGAGCGAAACCACAATGAGATACCATCTCACACCAGTTAGAATGGCAATCATTAAAAAGTCAGGAAAAAAACAGATGCCGGAGAGGATGTGGAGAAATAGGAACGCTTTTACACTGTTGGTGGGAGTGTAAATTAGTTCAACCATTGTGGAAGACAGTGTGGCAATTCCTCAAGGATCTAGAACTAGAAATACCTTTTGACCTAGCGATCCTATACTAGGGTATATACTGGGTATATACCCAAAGGATTATAAATCATGCTACTATAAAGACACATGCACACGTATGTTTATTGCAGCACTATTCACAATAGCAAAGACTTGGAACCAACCCAAATGTCCATCAATGATAGACTGAATTAAGAAAATGAGACACATATACACCATGGAACACTATGCCGTCGTAAAAAAGGATGAGTTCATGTCCTTTGCAGGGACATGGATGAAGCTGGAAACCATCATTCTAAGCAAACTATCACAAGGATAGAAAACCACCACATGTTCTCATTCATAGGTGGGAGGTGAGCACAGGGTAGGGAACATCACACACCAGGGCCTGTCAGGGGGTGGGGGCCTGG
>NW_016813480.1:3315033-3334962 GCF_001698545.2 Rhinopithecus bieti
TTTTTTTTGAGATGGAGTCTCGCTCTGTTGCCTAGGCTGAAGTGCAGTGGTGCGATCTCAGCTCACTGCAAGCTCCGCCTCCTGGGCTCATGCCATTCTCCTGCCTCAGCCTCCCGAGTAGCTGGGACTACAGGCACCCGCCACCACGCCCAGGTAATTTTTTGTATTTTTAGTAGAGACGGGGTTTCACTATGTTAGCCAGGATGGTCTCGATCTCCTGACCTCGTGATCTGCCCACCTCGGCCTCCCAAAGTGCTGGGATTACAGGCGTGAGCCACTGCGCCAGGCCTCTCCATAATTTTTTAACTGAACCACTTGAAGACAAATTGCAAACCTGAGATTCTCTACCCTAAATACTTAAGCATATATCTCCAAAATAAACATTTTTGGATCTTTCTAATGTATAAGCAGAGCCGTGCATAGCCTGTAAAATGGAACCGCAGAGACTAGATACCTGTAACTACTCCAGACTCCATTACTACACCCTCCGCAGTTTTTTTCTGTATACATTTGACCAAGCTGATACACAATGCTGGTATTATACTGAAGTATAGTAAAATAAAATCTAGCAGCAGGAAAACTGGTAACAAGCTATTGTGGTCAATAGAATTCTGGTGATGCAAGTGACCGTCAGTGTTCTGTGAAATCCCGTGCATGCAGAGGGTAGTGCAGCCAGTCCGGGGCCCACAGGGCAGTGAGAAGCAGCTGTCTAGCATTTCCATAACTGAACAGCTCTCAAGCATACTCCTAATAAGAATATACTTCACAACTATTTTTAAAACCTCTTGAATTGTGCCATCTTTGTTCTTTGCCAGGTCAAAATCTTGGATATATTTCTGAAGTCAAAATGTAGGCAGCTTGGGCGTCCTCTTAATTAGAATCTGATAGTGATGACACAGTGACTTTTTCAAGACACTTAATAAATTAGTTATTCCCTCAGTGATTTGCTTAATTCTCTTTTGTCATCACTAAGTCTTTAGTGGAAAAACAATTGTCATTCTTTTCACTTAATAGCATGTCATCTTACATAAAAATTACAAACTGCTTTGCATTAGGAACTGAGTTCAATCTCACTTTGCGGAAGAGAAAGAACAGAGTGGTTACTAATTAAAAGAATATAATTAGAATATGAAAGAAATCAAATTATAAAAGCATAATAACTGTCATCATTTTTGACATGCTCATTTGTACTTGTTCTCAGAATGAAGTAAAATAATGATTACAAATACCTCAGTTCTCAAGAATTAATGTAGCTCCATATATAAATCTTTATAAACATACTTCACTTACCCTAGCTTTCTTTTGAAGGATAGTATTTATTTCCATCTTGACATAGAGTGAAATAAGTACATACATATCCATATCTGCATCTCACAAGAATAAAATATTTGCTGGAAACATGACTAACTGTATCTTAAATTTTAATATTAACCCAATTATCTCATGAGAGCAAGGCAGTATATTGATGTTAACTTTATTTTGAGGTGAGGAAAATTATGAGAAGGTAAAAGTAACAAACATTTATTGAGAATGCTCTACGTGCAGTATGCTGTATTTGTTGTATTTAACCTTCATAACATCTATTGGATGTGTGGTCTGTTGCCCATTTTATAGATAAGGCACAGAGAAATTGTGTTTTTCCCTCGAGGTAACCCAGCCAAGACTCACTGATATTTTCGTAGACAAGCTGTTTTTCCAGTGAACCTGGAGGGCCCTAGAAGTTGCTATTCTTGCTAAGTGAGACAGCAGAGTAATGTGCACACAATATTCTGACAAGCACATGGCCAATACTTCTCTTAAATCTATCCCTGCCTCTCCTTTCCCATTGCCACAACCCAAGCTGAGTTCACCACCATCCCTTTTTGTGCTGTGACAATATTTCTAACACACTTCCCTTGGTTTTTCCTTCACTGTGTCTTCACACTATTTTATGAGCAGTTTTTAAAATGTAGATCTGATCGCATCTCTATGCTGCTCAAAAACCATCAGAGTCTCCCACTGTCTACAGGATAAATCAAATGAAGCCCTTCAAAATAATCCAGCTGCCAGATTTCCTGAAGCATCCTGCACCACTAGCATTCTTCTTATGTGACCTGGGCATTTTCTGTCTGAATACCCCTCTTGCCCTTCCTCACCTGAGAAGCTCAACTTTCACAATGCAGCTCAAATTCATCTCTCTGGAGCCTTCCTGGGCACAGTTACCTACACCAGCCTCTGTACTCTCCCTGCACTCCTTCACATGGCTGTATCGCCACAGTTAATTCATTGTCCGCCACCAGACAGGGAATTCTTTGCGGCCAGAGACTAGTTCTTATTCATCTTGAATCCCTAGTGTCTAACACTTACTAGGCATAGAGCTAATATTTGTTGAATGAGTTTTCATGATTATCATAGGAATTACTAATATCCAAGCAATCTAAATAGCACTTAGAGACAGAGGGCTCCAAGGCATCAGGCTTAGATATTCCCATGGTGAGCATATGGAGAACAGGCTTCCATCCCCCATGAAGCCACTGTATTAGTTCATTCTCACGCTGCTATAAAGAACTACCTGAGACTTGGTAACTTATGAAGAAAAGAGGTTTAATGGACTCAGTTCTGCATGCTTAACAGGAAGCATGGCTGGGAGGCCTCAGGAAACTTAACAATCATGGCAGAAGACAAAGGGGAAGCAAGCATGTCTTACCGTGGCAGAGCAGCAGAGAAAGAAAGGAAAAGTGCCACACTTTTAAACCATCAGACCTCATGAGAACACACTCACTATCATGAGAACAGCAAGGGAGAAATCTGCTCCCATGATCCAATCACCTGCCACCAGGTCCCTCCTCTGATATGTAGGGATTACAATTCAACATCAGATTTGGGTGGGGACATAGAACCAAACCACATCAGACATGAAGCTGATGGGACAGCATTAGGAAGACTGAAGGTGTCCCCAGTGACAGTTGTGTCACTCCAGGCACATTGGTCCATGCAGGCTGCCTACTCCCACACTGCCCCTGCTTCCCCACTAGAAACTGATCAGTCTCTCCTGACTCTCATCCAACAGACACACAATCCTGGCCTGGCTGGGCTGGGGGCAGGGAGGGTGCCTGGATCTGAAGTTACCTGCCTGCTGAATGTGTTACAGCAAGATATGCACAGGCCTTAATTAGACACCACTTATTGTCCACTTACCTTGGACCCTAGAACCTTGGGAGGCAGTGGGATGGGATATAAAGACCATGAGCTCTTGAATTAAACTAATTAGGATTAAATTCCAGGTCCACTGCTTACTTAGGAAAGTAACTAAATGTCTCTGAGCCCCCATTTCCCTTATATAAAATGAGTGTAAAATAGTTGAATAATTGCCAGTGTTCAGTGAGTTTTAATTATTCCTCTTCTTCATCCTTCCCTCTTTGGACTGCACTTGTTGATGTATAAGATTTGATGTATAAGATCCGTTCCCTTCAGCACCTGAAGGAAATTTATTTTAAGTCAGTACTTTACAAACAACCAAGAGAGTTATCTGGAAATGACTGAACCAAAGCTTATGAGGGGAACGAAAATGCGTTGCACTTATTTGAACAAACAGTAAATAAGGTATAGGATAAGCCCATGTTTTCCAATAAGGAATTTAAAAAAATCAAACCCTATAGTCTGATGTAACATATAGACCCTCCCCCAGTTTGTTCATCCTTGTCTGGGACCTATCATGCTTTCAGATCCATATGTACCTTGTTTTCATATTATTACAAAAATTGAATAGCTATTGCTCCAAATTCAGTTATATTAAACTACAGTGTCTTCATTTATTGCTTGGGTTATTACTGTTCCTAATTTGCTCCTAAAAGAAATGTACAACACTCTCTTGCAAAGCGTACTCTGCAAAATTACCTGCTGCAGTTGCCTAGGGTTGGCTTTTATCTCTGTGCTGTGGTGAGGTAGAGTTATGTAAGCCACCCAGGCTTTTGGCAGGAAGAAAATAACTCCCAGAGTGATGCTACCTGAAAGACTTGCCTTCATTATCAGACATTCTCCTCGACCATCAGGCCCTGGGGTTTTTGCTGGTTCAAATATTCTAAGCCCAAATACATGTGGGTTATTTACGCAATGGCTTTTCCTATGAAATTTGAAGATCTTAACAGATGTAGGTGTTTTTAAAATTTTATTTTTTCTTAGGAGAGCCCTTGAAGAAAGGATATTGGACAGATGAGTCATCTAAGACACCTCTGCCTGGGGTCGCAGAGGGTTTTTATTTTCATAAATCCAAGAACACTTCCTGAGATTGCCTTAGTTCCCAGTCTGAGTCATTCTTTGTAGAAAGGACTGTGTTTCATTCAACTTTGCGATCCCCATGTCAGGTCCACTAACCCTCAGTACCCATTATCTTTATTAATAAAGATAATGAAGCTTTATTAATAAAAAGACAAGTCGTAAGATGCCCTGGTTGAAGCCAAGCTAAGTACAATGTTTCTTCTTGCCATTAAGGAGAACCCCACAGCATGGAAAGGAAAACCCAGGCAGGCAGTCAAAAGCAATACTCATGAGTCAAGAAAAAAATGTAGAGGGATTGGCTAGGCACAGTGGCTCATGCCTGTAATCTGAACACTTTGGGAAACTGAGGCAGTGGATCATGAGATCAGGAGATCGAGACCATCCTGGCCAACATGGTGAAATTCTGTCTCTACTAAAAGTACAAAAATTAGCTGGGCATGGTGATGTGTGTCTGTAATCCCAGCTACTTGGGGGGCTAAGGCAGGAGAATTACTTGAACCAGGGAGTCGGAGATTGCAGTGAGCCGAGATTGTGCCACAGCACTCCAGCCTGGCAACAAAGCGAGACTTCATCAAAAAAAAAAAAAAAAAAAAAAAAAAGGGAAGGAAGGAAGAGAAAAGAAAGAAAGAAAAAATGTAGTGGGATCTAGGAAAGAAGTAGATGGTAAATTAAATTCCAACAGAGTATCACAGAGAGGGAAGATACAGCTAATCAAGTAGAAGCATGGGAGAGGTGACATTAAAGTAGAACCTCAAAGGGTACTTGTCATTTTCACAAGTAGAGACAGCTGGAGAAGGGCACTGCAGGCTTGGAAATGCTGTAGTTGGTGAGAAGCTGGTGAGTTGGGAGAATACTGAAGAAAGTTGCAGGGAAGCTGGAAGAAGAGGCTAGGACTTCACTCTGTAGGGTCATGAATGTCTTGCTAGGAAATTCTGGCATGATTGCATAGACCATAAGAAGGCCCTGAAGGCAGTTTAATCAGTTCACCAAAGTGTGTTACAGCCTTGGGTTAGGCTCAGCTCTCTGGGGAAAAGAAGGAAATGCAGAGCTGCTGTGTACTTTGTGAAGATTTCTATTATCCACGAATAGTGCGTTGGAGAGGAGAAAGAAGGCAAGAAGATGAGTTATGAAGTTCTCAAATAAGTAGCAGATATAATTAAGGCTTCAACTGAGAAAGTGGCAAAGAGAAGGGAAAGAAAAGAGCAGAGTGGGCCATGTCTTAGGGATAGGACCCAGGGGAGCTGATCATTGACCGGAAAGTAAGAGGAGAAGGAGATTAAAATGTCAGAGATTATTTCAAGGTTTCAAGCTTCTGGGAAGGAAAAGGAGGATGTTATTACAGACAGCATAGTCTGGAGAAAGAGTAAATTTGAAGGAAAACATCTGGAGTTTTATGGTGAATGCTAAGGAAATTTATCGGGTGCTGTATAAATGCAAACATAGAAATGCCACAGTCAAAAATATGTCTGTGCAGAGGTTTGCTTATGAGAATCTGAAAACCGGAACTCTGTCTCTCTACAAAACTTAATATAAGGTCAATCTGTACCAACCCAAATGATTGATCCTGACAGATATTAATAGAGCAAAACCTTGCTCTCCAGGGGAAACCAAGTCATTTTAGGCAGTGTCATTCATTGACATTGATGCATGATTAGATGACTCAATCAAAATCTACCTCGGATGTATTAATTCACCCAACAGGCCCATGCTCCTGAAAGTGTTCTCACTGGTTTCTGTTTCATATTTTCTCACTTCAATGTGGACAAGTGTCCAGGGAGCATTTTATTTGCACTTAATGGAAACATTCAAAAAATAAAGAGTCTCAGCCACCAAGGAACTTGCGATTCAGTGGAGAAGATCAAGTGAAGCAAAGAGACTATTACAGCTCAAATATACACTATTCTAGAAGGTTCTACAACAGCAGGGAGAAGCGTCTTCAGCAGAAAGGCAGAAGAGAGGAAAACTGATTGAAGAAGTCTTCTCCAGGAGAACATTTGCAGTTCACACCTCAAGGATGAGTAGGAATCAGTAAGGCCAAGCAAAGAGCCAACTCTAGACAGAGTTGATACCAAATGCAAAGGCATTAAGGACAATGTGTGAATTCAGGTACGGCTCACTACTGATTCTGGATAGATAGCCCCAGGAGAAGGATGTATATGATGTGTGTGTGTGTGTGTGTGTGTGTGTGTGTGTGTGTGTGTGTTGATGGGGTAGGAGAAAAGTGTGGAAAGAGTTATACAGAAATTAGACTGAAGGGGTAAACTGAGGCAGACCGTATGAATTTTGTCAGTCAATTAATTTATACCCTATATTGCACAGATTTAAGGTGTCTCATGAAATGTATTCAGTAAAACAGGATTATAATTTAGGAATTCACACAAAGAACAAACGTGGGCTGGATATTTGTGAAATAAGGCTGAAATTATGAATAATAGTTAAAGACAGATCACTTATTTTGTTTTGAGCTTCCTGGCTGCAAACTCAGGGGGAAAAAAAAAACACGACTTGCATATCTATTAAATAAAATGAATCTAGGTGCTTAGAAGAAGTAATGGCCCCTGGAATGCAGTAAGTGCTCCTTCAGTTTCACTGGTGAGCCACTTTGTGGATAGGAGGCTTCAGACATGGTAAGTAGAGATCTGTCCTTGAAAAGTGTGAGCTTGATGAAGAGGATAAGGGTGGCTAAAGGGGAAGTATAGGGAGCATGGCCTCAGCTTCCCCTCTTTGCAACATGGGCTTCTCTCCTGCCCTTGTGAAAATAAGTTAAGGTCACACGCTGGAGCCAGCAGGCCACATCAGTCACAGATGTGGTTTATTTTTGGCAAGCACAGTTTTATTGTTGTTTTAGTTTTACTTTTATTTTATTTTATTTTGAGATGGAGTCTCACTTTGTCACCCAGAGTTGGAGGGCAGTGCTGCAATCTCAGCTCACCGCAACCTCTGCCTCCCAGGTTCAAGCCATTTTCCTGCCTCAGCTTCCCAAGTAGCTGGGGTTATAGGCACCCACCACCACGCCCAGCTAATTTTTGTGTTTTTAGTAGAGACGGGGTTTCACCATGCTAGCCAGGCTGGTCTTGACCTGACCTGACCAGGTCCTCAGGTGATCCACCGACCTCGGCCTCCCAAAGTGCTGGCATTTACAGGCGTGAGCCACTGCACCCAGCCTTCCACCGACCTCGGCTCCCAAAGTGCTGGCATTTACAGGCGTGAGCCACTGCACCCAGCCTGTTTTACTTTTATTTTGGCTTTGCATTGCAAAAGCAATATATTTGTAAAAGACTTTGAAAAGACAGAAGAGCAGGAAAAAAAAATGATAATCCAACTCAGAAACAATCACTATTAACACCTGCTTTTATCCAAGATGTTTGCTTCAAGGGTTTTTGCTTCATTTGGATCTTCCGGGCACAACAGGCTGCTGTAGGTGCTGGTGCCCTATGGCCTTATATCTCACCCAAATCGCATATTTGTGTTTTCCTGCCTGGTCTTTGTGATCCCAAAACTAAAATCCTAAATTATGTATGACCCCTAAGATTATGTCACAAAGTGAATAAATTATAAAAGAAAAGAAGAAAAAGAGTAAAAGGAAGGGTAGTCATTTGAGGGGAAAATAAATCAAATAAGATTAATTAATAGTGTTTTAAAACATCAATTAAACATTTTAAGTAAGAGAATGTATTAAACCACAGTAAGACTGAAAGCCAAAACATGTTTAAAATTAAAATAGAGGCTGGTTACAGTGACTCATGTCCATAATCTCAGCACTTTGGGAGGCCAAGGCAGGAGGATATCTTGGGGTCAGGAGTTTGAGATGAACTTGGGCAACATGGTGAGACCCTGTTTCTACAAAAATTTTTAAAAATTAGCTGCATGTGGTGATGCACCTATAGTCCCAGTTACTCAGGAGGATGAGGCAGGAGGACTGCTTGAGCCCAGGAATTCAAGGTTGCAGTAAGCTATGATAATGCCACTGCACTCTAGCCTTTGAAACAGTGTGAGGCCCCATCTCTAAAAAAATTAATTACATAAATACATAAATAAATAGAGATAGGATAAATACAAGTTAAACTAAAATAGATTTTTTTTAATCTAGAAAAGTAAAAAATTAGACCACAAAAGTAGAGAGGATAAAACACAGAGAACAAGGAATGAAAGGGTAGAGTTATTGCAATCAAAATTAGAAATATAAAGGTGGAAGGTATTATGGAGACTAACAAGTGAAAAGTTAAAATGAAATTGAAAAGCAGTAACATTACAAGGGAAAACAATTTTAAAGAAAATAAATCTAAGCATTCTGAAAATCCATGAAAGAATATTAAAATGATAAAAAGGAACAATGAAAATTACATACTGTATCCTAAAATAATCTTGAAGCACAAAGCCAGAGCTCTGAGGAAAACTCCAATTTTGCTACTACAGTGGAAGGGAGTGAAAGAAAATCAGCAGAAAGCAAACAGCAGCAGAGCTCCTGACAAAGTCCTGGGTTGCCTCTGGTTTCCCACAGTCGATCCCATTTATCCCAGGGGTGGAGAGTGGAGGGGCAAAGAACAACACAATGCTCTGAACGAGCCATGCCCGGTGCCACCAGCATGGTTTCTCCTGTTCCTGACAATCACCACTCTTTTTAGCTGGCTGATCATGCCTCAGAAAATGTCCTTCTGTTATTGACATTTGTCAGTAGAAGATAGGCCGCTTAGCCTACAATGGGTGGACTCTGCCTGGTCAGGAGTGCCCTTGAGAAAGGAAACAGAAAAACAGGCAGAGCACGTGTAGCTTCCTGGGATGTCCACAGTGAGGTGGGAACTGCCAGGCCACAGTGTGGTCTTCACCTTGACAGCTTTAAGAGACCTCATCAGATCACCTGACGTGGAGTCCTACAGTCCCCGTGGTAGCCAACTTACTCTGACCAATACAGCATCAGGGAAACAAAGCCAGATTCTTACTGTGATTCTTCTATAGATGCTGAAAAAACTACTTGTGACATCACCTTAGACATGATACAGCTAATGGAGATCTTAACTTCGTTTCTATTCTTAGTAGTCACACTGGGGTTTTGATGAGATTTGAGATTCACTTAACTCTTTTGATAATACTAGCGGGCGTCCTGGTGGCTCCCATTCACTCCCAGCAGCAGCACCGACCCCATGTTTGTGCAGGATAGCTGGAGGGGATGCTGTGCTGAGAAGAAGCACATTTACTGGCCCATCAACAATACCTCAAAAAATTCTTCCATACTCTTGGCACAAAACAAATTTGGGCCTTCCATCTTACTTTACATCTTATGTACTTAGATAAGGGATCCTTACGAGAAGTCAAGGAGGATGAAGAGTAGGTAAGACGATGATGGTTCATTCCCAGTTTGAAAAGAAAATCAAGAGCTTAAATTCACCTTGTGTGGCTGTATCCACTCTTAATGTTACTCACTCCTTTCTCTCACCCGCTTGAAAACTAAATTATCTGGAAAAACCATTTCTAGATGCCCCTGTAAGGATTTCATTCCCAAATCTTGTTAGAATTTTTGTGAATTCTTCCTGTGCCTCTCAAATCATAATGTTAGTGGAACAGGGCGGTTACATACAGGCATGCATGGCCACAAAGCCTCCATTCATCCATCCACCCCCAGATCTAGAGTCATTATTTTTTAAGGATTTTTTTTTTTTAAGGAACCAGCCTATATGTCAATAGCAATTGCTGGGATCTTAGAAATCGGTTCTTGTAGGTTTAAATATAGCTACAACTAATGACGTATTGATTGTTGCAGTGAAACCTTGCTAAAAGCAATTTTCCACTCAATTGCCAATGGAAACCAGAAGAGGTCAAGCTTAGCGAGGCTGGGGAAACTATCAGTGCCCCACAATCTTTCTGAAATTTTGGGATTTTGAAAGGGAATCTTGAGGCGGGTTCCATAGAACTTATGGCTGCAGACACGTGGCTGTGAGAATGGATCTGCTCTCTACACCCTGTGAAGGCAGTGAAGGTGCCAGGCACCGGGAAGTTATGCTGTTTATCATTGTCCCCTCTTCCCACCATCTGTTCGCCCTTTCTCCTCTCTTCCTTTCCACCTCCACATCACCCTAATATCCTGCTGCTCACAAATGCCTTAAAGAAGCAGGGCTTGACCCTTCCACACAGGACACTGAAAGGACATGATGTCCCAAAGCCCTGCATTACCCTCCATCATGTTTTACTTTTAATTACCTACTTGACATACTCCCTCTTCTTTAGCCTGTGTTCATAAATTCTTTGTCCCATTAAAACTGCAGGCTCCTTATGTGCAGATACTATTTCTGCATGCTCCATTCATTGCCTTTCGAAAAGTGACATTTAAAAAAATGCCCCAAGGCAATCAATAAATAAGCATTTATTGAGCACCTATTCTAGGCCCAGGGCAACAATAGCAGTTGCTAATAAATCAACAATGTGTTTCAGACAGGAGGTGACGCAGAGTGCTGTTTAACCCAGATAAAATGTGTTAGGGGCATGACATTGAACTCTCGTTTTCAGATATGTCACTCCAATGTATGTGGCTAACATATAGCCTTGTGTGAATAGGTGCTCAATACTCTAACCACTTCTCCCTGACAGAGTTTGATGCAGTACTACAATTAAGATTCTGTGGCTCTCTGGCAAATGTAATACAAAAACATTTGAAAGGGAAGTATGATCTAGATGGAGAACAACAAACGATTTATAGTTTATTTGCCAAGACATGTAGGAGGTAAATATAAAACAAAACTCTAGCAAATTTAGCATTTTCCTTCTCCAAATATAATGCTGCTGACTACAGGCCAAAAGCACAGCTTTGCACAGCTCCTTGCATTAAAATTGGCCAAGAATGAGATGCCATCACTGTTCCACATTTAGATGCTGTAACAGACATTTGCTAGTTTGTGGCCAGATATTGGTTTATTCAAACAAGCTACAATCTTATTTATAACCCACAAGGCAAATAACAAAGGTGTGAAGGGTGGTACTCTTTGCCATGCTGAGCCTTTACTTGTGCCAAAGATCATAATTCTAAGTGTGCAATTCATCTTTCATCCGTGAAGCAATAAAGTAAATATAATTCCTTCGAAGCAGTAAATCTCAGCACTCTGCAGGTGCCTGGGTGGAGATTTCAGTAGGATTTTTGTAAGGCAAATGGGTCATGTTCAAACTATGCAGTTCAACTCAAGTGCTTAATGTGTACCACAGCATGTCAGGCATGATACAGCCCCCCATGTACAGCTCCAAGGGGGGAATAAAAGAGGTACACCAATCCCTGGCAGAGAAGGCTGGGTATATTCAGGGCTGGGGAAGTGGTGCAGAGTGACAGATGGATTAGGAGGAAAGTGAGACCTCTCCTAGTTGGTTGCTTAACGAAGAGAGGTTTGAGGGAAGGATGGAGCATTGGAGGTAGAATTGAGTGAATGAGTGGACTCCGGGCCAGTCACAGTGACTCATGCCTGTAATCCCAGGACTTCAGGAGGCCAATGCAGGAGGATCACTTGAGCCCAGGAGTTTGAGACCAGCCTGGTCAACATAGTGAGATCTCATTTCTTCTAAAAAAGAAAAAATAAAAAGATGATACAGAAGGCAGAAACCCAAAGGGGCTGGGGCTAAGGGTGTTACAGGGCTAGGGCCTGCCTGCCTTCTTCCCTATAATAGCTAACACTGCTTGGACACTTACTGTGTACCAGGCATCACTTAAGTTCTTGTTACATAATATGATCCATTTAATCCTCAAAATATTCCTATAAGATTATCTATAAAATAATCTTATCTCATTTTCAGTTCAGAAAAACAAGACACAGAGAGGCTAAGCAACTTGCCCGAGGTTGCACAGCTATTAAGTGTCAGGCTGGAATGCAAACCCAGGCAAGCTGTTTTCAAGTGCAGTGTTAAGTTCCCCCATTCCCTGCCCTTGAGATTTGGCACCCAACACACCAGGACTCGGCTGCAACCTCTGGCTGCTAAATCTGACTCCTCTCTTGGGCCAGTGCTCTCAGTTGGATCTCTGCCTTGTTTCTGAGAACCAGGACCCCAAGAGCTATCTTACATTGTGTATTTGTAGAAATAACTTTTAAAGTTGTTTTTCTTATTTAAAAAAGCAATACTTATTTACTGTGGAATAATTAGATGATATAAATAAACGAAAGGAAGAAAAGTAAAAGAATTCCATAATTCCAGACCCCAGAGACAAGCACTCTGAACATATCACTGAGTATCTTTCCAGACCATTTTTGTGCGCGTATATACTTGGAATGAACAAATACAAACTACAAACTATCTTGCAATCTGCTTTTTCCACTTAGCACCAACACAAACATCTTACTATGTCAACCAACCTTTATCTATAGTCTGATTTTAAATGGTTCTTCTCAGTGTTATCTCCTAATAGGGAGTTAGGTGAGGCCAGATGCAAAGCATGCAAGGTTGGAGAGGGAGTCGTTTGGGGTCTGAACCAAGGAAGAAGACCCTGGAATTGGCCAAACGCAGATGAAGCAGGAGCAGAGACATGGTCTTGGCAAGGGGCCCCCAAGTGTAAATCTAGTCCAGATGGGGCGGGAGGGGCATGGCTAATTCAACTCAAATCCAAGCTGGTGGCAGGAGCCAAGAGGCAGTCTGTCGGTGACCAATCCTGGGATAAGACTTCAGACGAGCAGAGCATGGTGTATGGGAGGGGTGGACACAGAGGCAGGCCACCCTAGGGAGTCCAGGGAATGAGGATGTGAACTGCAGGAAATTAGGAGCCAGGCCAACACTCGAGGTTGCCAGGACAGTGGAAGAAGAGCATGCTGGGCAGGTGGCTTGGCCTTCCTGTCAGGGTCTCCAGGGCTCTGACCCTCAAGGGTCCAGAAACCAAGGACTGTTCTAGCTCTACTTATGAGTCCTAGGCTGCTGCTATACTTCCTGGGCAGATCCTGTTGCCTTGGGAGAGGGAGATGAATGGCAGATTACTGGGTGGTAATTATAATTTTAAAACCGGAGATGGAGTAGGAGGAGCACGGACTGGCATTCTATCTTGTTTTTGTTGCTCAACCAGGTTTGATGGTCAGTCCTTCTAGGGCTCTGCTCCCTAGACCACAAACCATGGCTGGGACCTGTCCTGGCTTAGGATCTTCCTGTCTGCTCCAGTCTTGGGATATTCCTGCCTCTGCTCTGCAGGACATCTTCACTGCCTGCACTGGACTTCATATGTACCTGCTCTCACACCCCCCAGACACTGTGTTCAGCCTGCTGGTTGGGATTTCCTTCTGGCACCTATCCATGGACCTACCCCTTGATGGGACTTTGACCTGTAGAAGTTAACCAGGCTATACCCAACTGTGTCAAAGACATCCCAGGAAAACCAGCAAGTGAACCAGTAAGAGAAATGCAGGCAAGCTACGGAAGCCAAGACCAGGAATGGGGGCTGGGCCTATGATGTGAAGCATCTCCAACAACAGACCAAGACCAAGGAAATTGGTCAGATTCAGAAAGAAATGGAGAACCATTGAAGCATCAGACTTAGATTTATCTGGAAGCAGCATAAAGGACAGATGTGTGATGGGGTAGAGGTAAGGGGCTATGGCAGTGGTTAGTTCTAGCAACTATAAATCACCTGGGACAATTTTTTTTTAATTTAATGCCTAGATCCCACCTTCAGAGATTACTTTCATTGATTTGAGGGACGTATTTTTTTATTTACCACAAGAGTCTTAACTGAGAATGGAAAATCTTAAAGAAAAACATGCCCCTAAAACCCAGCTAAGGAGTAGCATACTAATTCTTTTCAAAGCAGTCAACTGAAAACTATTTGCAGGGTTAAATTGCCTTCCCTGTTTTCTCCCTGGGTCGCTGGTTCCTCCTCTTTCATTTTTCCACCAGATCCTGCTTGAGGGTCCATCATTCTTGTATCCTCTACTCACCAGCCCCCCAGACTGAGCTACTTCTTGGTCAACCACCCTCATGCTCAGTAACTAACCTTGGCTATGGTTCCAAATTCTGCATTTGCCTCCCAGGCTCAATTTGATATTTACTCACTGTTTTCCTGGTACCAGCCCCAGCAAGCCGCTATCCCCAGACTGTGAACAGAGGAACAGGGAGGGATCTGAGAGGCACCGCAGAAAGGAAACATTGGTTTTGGCAGCTGATGGGATGTGACAGGATATGATTGCAACATTACAATTGGGAGAAAGAAGAATGAGATTTCATTGAACAACCAAGAATTCTTGCAGCTTATTGAAAACCTCTGAGAACATGGTGTGTACAGTCTGTAGGAAGAAAAATACTTGCTAGGTTGCATGTCTTTAGCTGTAGGCGGATTTGTGTTTCAGGTAATGATGTGACCGTGATGGTTAACTATGAGAGGAGAATGAATTGGCAGGCGTGGCAGGCAGAGCAAATAGAAAGAGATTCGTAAACCCACACCGGGGCGGATTAGAACCACGCAGGAAAAGGCTCATTGTGAAGGAGTATACTGCGGTTTGACTTGAACCATAATTTGAGCTGAGTGAGCCTTCTCTAGTATATTATAAAGATTTTCCCTTCCAGCAGGAAATGAAGTGATAGCAGTTGGAGATGCACGTGTGCTAATGTTTTATATTTCCTGTGTAAGTTTAATGGTTAAGATGGGCTCAGTTTGGAACTGGCACATAAGACAAAAGAGTTCTGGTCTATTGGGGACAGAGCCATGCTTTCACTGGCAAAGGACTCCCGGTCTGCTCTGAGGTGGCCTAGGAGGCCCACAGGCCCACAGAGCACCCCTTTAGGGATCTCAGCCTGAAACTGGACAATTTCATATTTGTTTCATTTTGCATTCCCTTCTCTTTGGTCTTCACTTAAAAATCCAGACACTCTCATTTAGGGATAACACATCAAGCACACACGTACCAATGTGTTAATGATTCTCAGAGCTCCTTTCCTGATGCAAGATGCTGAGTTAGAGTGAAAGCATCAGAACCTTGGATGACAAAAGAGAGACAGAAAGAGAGAGAGAGAGAAAGTTAAAGGTAGTTATTTGTACACCCAAGTTCACAGCAGCATTACTCACAGTAGCCAAAAGGCAAAAGCAACCCAAGTGTCCATCAATGGATGAATGGACAAGCAAAATACGGTATATACATTCAATGGAATTTTTTAATAAATAAGTTTACTTGTAAATTTAGTCAACATTCATAATTGACCTAAAAACTTCAATAGGAGGATGCATTTTAAAACCTCTTGGAATGCCATATCTATAAAAGTAGCTTTCCCAGAAAAGTATCTCAGAAATAACCTAATCTGACACCATCTTAATTGGCAGTGGCTCAGTAAGCTGGAGTACAGTGGAATATTATTCAGCCTTAAAAAGGAAGGAGACCCTGTCACACAATTCAATGTGGATGAAACTTGAGAACAGTATGCTAAGTGAAATAAGCCAGTCATGAAAGAACAAGTATTGGATGATTATACTTATATGGAGGTATCTAGAGTAGTCAAATTTATAGAGAGTATAATAGGGGTTGCCAGAATGTAAGGGAGGAGAGAATGCGGAGTTAGTGTTTAAATGGTGGAGAGTTTCAGTTTTGCGAGATGAGGAAGTTTTGGAGAGGATAACGTGAATGTATGTAACTCCACTGAACTGGACACGTAGAAAAGGTTAAAATGGTAAATGGTCTGCTCTGTGTGGTTTTCCACAATGTTTTTTTTTTTAGAGTTAAGGGTCGTGAAAGCCAAAAATAAATTTTGCTGATCTTGAAATTTTGCATAGAGCAGCCCGTGAAGGAAGTGGGTTTGGTTTTGTTAGGAGACGGGGGTGGGAAGGGATGTGTTGTAGTTATTGCTTTTTAATTGTGGGGTTCCCACGTCTGGATCCTCCTTGGTAGGCAGTAGAGGCTCTTTCACCATCACCGTCCAGTGCAGCAGCAGCAGCGGCAGCAGCCTGTTCACTCACTTACTGACTCCTATATTGCCAGGCAACCCGGGCGGATTCTGTCATGAATTACAGCAACCTAATGAGGTAGGTACCATCAGGCTCATTTCACAGATGGAGAAACTGAGGGGCGGTAACTCCTCTAGGATCAAAGAGCTGGTAAGTGGCAAACTCCTGTTTCAGCAAGTTCTTTTTTCCCCCTAAAATCAGTATTTGTATTCTTTACTCACCTCAGAAGTTTACAGAAAACTTGGAAAAAGAAAATAAGTGTCTTCTTATATCTCCTTGATAGCAACTGGAAGGATCAGAGTGAGTAGAAGAGTCCAATTAAACGACAGCCCACTGTGTGTGCAACTCCAGGCCAGCTTCCTGTGTGCTTAATCTTTACTCCTTCAAGTAATCTAAACTTAGCACAAGAAAGTGCTTCCTGTTGTTAAGACATATATAAATACAAAGTTAATAAAAGTATGCAAGATCTTGTGACCATCAGGCCGGAAAGTGAGGATTTCTGAGCTTGATGGTCTTCCCTCTTTCAGTTATGCAAGGAGTCTGAAGCAAGTAACTATGTTGACATTGTGCTTACACTTCAACATATACAGGTAGAGGTGAGCTTCTCCCCTTCTTCCCTTCTCCATTCAGCTATCCACCCCTCACTCCTATCCCAGTTAAATCTTTCACTGGCTGTCTCTGGACTTAGGTCAGAGCCCAAACTCTAATCCACAGGGTTCTTAAGAGATGACTCTGCCTTTTCCCATCTCTTTTCTCTTGACTGACACATGTGTGGCCCAGTTCCACCCTTAAGTTACCTGTAGTTCCCTGAACACACCTCTCTTCCATACTTTTCACATGATAACATTGACCTTTATTTACTAAGTGTACCATTGAGCAATCTTGCAAGGTAGGTATTATTGGTCCCATTATACAGATGAGAAAACTGAGGCTAAGAAACATTTTAGAATGTGCCCACAGTCCCATAGCTAATGAGCGACAGTCAGAATTTTAAACAAGGCTGCCTGATTCTAAAGCCAGTGTTCTCAAACACATCTGTCCACATGGGGCCAGATTGTGCCTCTCAAAATGCTACTCAGATTTTATCTCTACAAATCCTTTCTTAAGCCCTCCTTACCCCCGACGCCATACACACACACACACACACACACACACACACACCCTTGCAGGCACAATCTGCAACTTTATCCATCCTGTCACCATAGCACTTTGTCCATCATTGCTACTTAATTTTTTTTTTAATTAAAGTGTACAGTTCAGTGGAGTTAAGCCAGGGTCTGTCTCTGTTACCAGGCTGGAATGCAATGGCATGATCTCGGCTCACTACAACCTCCACCTCCCAGGCTCAAGCGTTCCTCCCACCTCAGCTTCCTGAGTAACTGGGACTACAGGTGTACACCACCATGTCTGGCTAATTTTTGTTTTTTTAATGGAGTTTCACTCTTGTCGTACAGGCTGGAGTGCAATGGTGTGATCTCAGCTCACTGCAACCTCTGCCTACCGGGTTCAAGCAATTCTCATGCCTCAACCTCCCAGATGGCTGGAATTACAGGCGCCTGCCACTAAGCCTGACTAATGTTTTGTATTTTTAGTAGAGACAGGGTTTCACCATGTTGCCCAGGCTGGTCTCAAACTCCTGACCTCAGATGATCTGCCCACCTCAGTCTTCCACAGTGCTGAGATTACAGGCATGAGCCACCACGCTAGGCCTTTTTTGTATTTTTTGTAGAGATGGGGTTTTGTTATGTTGCCCAGGCTGGTCTCAAACTCCTGGGCTCAAACAATCCACCTGCCTCCACCTCCCAAAGTGCTGGGATGACAGACGTGAGCCACCGCATCTGGCTTCTACTGCTACTTAATATAAGTCATCTGGGTTGAGCATCTGCTATGCACCAGGCCCTGTGTGGGACTCACATGACAGAGAGATGAACAAATCTTCCTTGTCTATTTTTGTACATGACATCATCCTTTCAAGGGCAGGGACTGGGTTGTATTTTTGGTGATATCTCTCATGCCACACAGCTCCTCAGTGGTTGAACAGATAGACATGATTCACAGCCATTGGACGCCAATGGTTGGGAGACAGTTCACTCATCGAGGGACCATCTCCCCAGCTTTGTAAATTTATCCAAGGGAGAGATTCTTCTCCCCACATCCCTTTTGATGTCCATACATAGCAGGGCAATCCAGAATTGAGGCTCAGGCCAGAGGACCATTTTCCCCCTCAAGATGTGTGATTATCATGTTTCCCAAATCACTTCTTTTAACAAATCCTTGGAAAATTGCATGAGTCCAAAAATAACCTGGCTTCCAAGTAACTTTTCTTTTATAGATGAGGTCTTGCTTTGTGTCCCAGGCTGGAGTGCAGTGGCGTTATCATAGTTCACTGAAGCCTCCAACTCCTGGGCTCAAGCAATCCTCCCACCTCAGCCTCTGGAGTGGCTGGGACTACAGGTGCATGCTCCCATGCCAAGCTCTAATTAACTTCTAAGAAATGCTCTGCTCAAACTTGTCATAAGCCAAGTTTGCCTGAGCATGGGCGACTGAGAGAAAGCAAGGATGGTCTCTTCTCTAGAGCCCACAGGGTCTTCTCTTGCAGGAGATTATGCAAGTGTGACCTTGAGTTGCTCTTCAGGTGCTGGTTGTGAAAGCAGGGGAGTCCTCTCCCATACATGTGAAGAAATTTCTGTCTACTCTGCTTGACACTTAGACAATTGCCAAGTCATCCATCCTGCCATACGCCTTATCAACCTGGTAACAAGAACAAATGGCCCTGGTGCCAAGGATCCTTCCCCAGGGAAGACCAGAGAGTCTACACCTAGCTCTTTTGGAAGCTCCATTTGCTTTTTCATGCCATGAAAATGCCCCTTACCAAATTGCTGTTTCAGAACAATCAACGCACCTGACTCATTAAATTCAGTAGTGATAATCACATGGCTACACTAGAACATGCAAGAAGGAAAATAACAAGCACACAGAGGCCTTGAGTATTTATTCTGTCTCCTAGGAATCACTCCCGCTTTGGGAAACTTTTCAAACAAGGAATTTTCATAATATTTTATAAGATTTTTCAAATATCTGTCTCTTGACAAACTGTTAACAGGCAATCTATGATAGGCTGCCCATCTTTTTAGTGCTTACATACCTTACATCATCAATACGGAAGGCTAAGACTGTTCCCTTCCAACCTCACAGCTTTCTAGGCTGTCTTTTTGTACATGGTTCAGGGAAAGTGTCTCTCTCTCCCTAAAGTTTATCTTAGTCTTTGGAGCTGGGATGAGCACCAGATCAAGCATCTTTTCCTTGCTTTAACTTACAAATTCACCTCTTTCATTGTTTGTTACAATATTTGCTTGTTACAATTGTTTGTTGCAATTTTCCCAAACAGCAGTAAGTCATCATCAACAGGGGCTTGTCTCATGTGGATATAGCCTTAGGGATGTGACCTCCCTCCCTCCCTCTTGCTCTTCCTTCCTTTTGGGAGACACTTTAGAATCGTGCATCAGTTAGTCATTTAGACCCACATCTTTCATCCCATTCTCCTGCTATTAAGAAATATTGTGGCCGGGCACGGTGGCTCACGCCTGTAATCCCAGCACTTTGGGAGGCTGAGGCGGGCGGAACACGAGGTCAGGAGATCGAGACCATTCTGGCTAACATGGTGAAACCCCGTCTCTACTAAAAAATACAAAAAACTAGCCGGGCGAGGTGGCGGCGTCTGTAGTCCCAGCTACTCGGGAGGCTGAGGCAGGAGAATGGCGGGAACCCGGGAGGCGGAGCTTGCAGTGAGC
>NW_016813480.1:3335108-3355517 GCF_001698545.2 Rhinopithecus bieti
AAAAAAAAAAAAAAAAAACGAAAAAGAAATGTTGTATTTATTAATCTGGGCTTACAGAGGTAAATATTTCAACATTTCATCTGACGTTCTTTTTTATTTTTTTACCCTGTTTTGTATCACAAAATTCTTGATCTTTCAGGTTGTTCTTTTTTTTTTTTTTTAAAGGCAACTTTGAAACCTGCATTCTCAGAGACCTTACAGTCAATTTTTTTTTTCTGGAAAAGTGTTTCTTAATGTGGCAGGAATAAATTTGGGTTATTGCTAGAGAAAGGGAGAGAACTAGGTTTGAGGGTAATGGCAAGTGGGATTTTAGTCTTTCTCTAATTGTTGGATGCTTTCTTTTTTTTTTTGAGACAGAGTGTCGCTCTGTCACCCAGGCTGGAGTGCAGTGGCCGGATCTCGGCTCACTGCAAGCTCCGCCCCCCGGGTTTACGCCATTCTCCTGCCTCAGCCTCCCGAGTAGCTGGGACTACAGGCGCCCGCCACCTCGCCCGGCTAGTTTTTTGTATTTTTTAGTAGAGACGGGGTTTCACCGTGTTAGCCAGGATGGTCTCGATCTCTTGACCTCGTGATCCGCCCGTCTCGGCCTCCCAAAGTGCTGGGATTACAGGCTTGAGCCACCGTGCCCGGCCGTTGGATGCTTACTAAGGAAGCATATATTCATCTATCACTAATGTAATTAAAAATTAAATTTTAAATAAGTATAGAGAATAATGTGATAAAAATATATTGTAACTGATTTGAAAGTTGTATTTGTCAAGGTTCTTCAGAGAAACAGAATCAACAGGTTATATATACACACACACACACACACACACACACACACATACATACAGACACACATTCATACATTAGTTAACAATGGGATATGTTCTGAGAAATACATGGTTAGGCAGTTTTGTCACTGTGTGAACATCATAGAGTGTACTTATGCAAACCTACATGGGATAGCCTACTACAAACCTATTCCTCCTAGGCTACAAACCTGTACAGCATGTTACTGTACTGAATACTGTAGACAACTGTAACACAATAGTATTTGTGTATCTAAATACGTTTACTCATAGAAAAGGTACAGTAAAAATATGGTATCATAATTTTATGGCACCACCATGTGATATGTGGTCTGTCACTGACCAAAACATCATTATGCAGCACATGACTATATACATGGAGAGAGAGAGTAGGGGTGGAGGAGAGAGATGTATTATAAGGAATTGATTCATGTGATAAGGGAGGTTGGGGAATCCTAAGATCTGCAGTTGGCAAGTTAGAAATCTAAAAAGCTGGTGGTATAAGTTCCAGTCTAAGTCCAATTTCGAAGGCAATAGAAGACCGATGTCCCCACTCAAAGACAGCAGCAGAAAGAGAGCCAGTTCTCCCTTACTCAGACTTTTTAAATGTGTTCATGCCTTCAACATATTGCACAATGCCAATCCACATTGGGAAGGCAACTTGCTTTACTCTGTCTACCAAGTGAAAATTCTGATCTGATCGAGAAACACCATTACAGACATTCACCGGAATAACATGGAACCAAGTATCTGGTCACCCTGTGGCCCAGTCAAGTTGACACATAAAATTAACCATCAAGAGATTGATATTGCTTCCCCCAAACACTGCTGAATTTGTGTGTCTCCAGGTCCTCACTGCCTTCTATGGAATTTATACTGACTTTACAAGCTGGTTGCTGCTGCTGCTTGGCCAGGCCTATAGACATGTACCTTGAGCGCTGGGCATCCTCCATTTCCTGCTCATTCTTTCTGCCACAGCCTCCTGAGGTGATGCTGAGTCCCCCTGGACTGCATCCAACATTCCCAAAGCTGCAAACTCACTAGAAGCCCAATGACCCTCTGTTCCCTTCCAGCCTCACAGCTTTCTAGGCCATCTTTTGCACTTGATTTGAGGAAAATGTCCCTCTCTCCCCAAAGGTTACCTTAGTCTTTTGAGCTGGGATGAGCACCAGATCAAGCTTTTTTTCCTTACTTTGACTTGTAAATTCACCTCTTTCATTGTTTGTTACAAAGGTCCTTCAAAATATCCTCCTTCAAGACTCCCTTCCTCTTGCAAATCACTCAGGCACATAATTTGAAGGGAGGAAAACAGTATCATCTCCAGTCTCATATGCAAATAGTTTAGATTTAGCCATATACATACGTACTTATACATGCATATACAGAGTGACATACATGTATTTGAAAGTGTAAAATCAGCTGGGCACAGTAGCTCACACCTGTAATCCTAGCACTTTGGGAGGCTGAGGAGGGCAGATCACGAGGTCAGGAGATCAAGACCATCCTGGCTAACACGGTGAAATCCCGTCTCTACTAAAAACACAAAAAATGTCTGGGCATGGTGGCGGGGGCCTGTAGTCCCAGCTACTCAGGAGGCTGAGGCAGGAGAATGGTGTGAACTTGGGAGGTGGAGTTTGCAGTGAGCCAAGCCACTGCACTCCAGCCTGGGTGGCAGAGTGAGACTCCATCAAAAAATAAGAAGAAGAAGAAGAAAGTGTAAAATCATATTTATATCATTGGGGCTCAGAAACTGATACCCTAAAATATGGTGCTTTGATATGATGAAATGAAGAAAAAGCCTCAAGATCTCTCTGACCTTCTTACCCCCACACCCCATATCTCAATCCTCTGTGTCTCCCAGAGCACAGCAGGATGAAGTTATTCTCTGAAGTTCCTCATCTGCCTAAGGTCTGTACCCACCAAAGAAGAAAACAATGACCTCTGGTCTCTTCCTTCAGTTTTTGTGAACTGAATTCATATTGCAGGAATAAAGACTGGAGTCTGTCAACATACCTGGGTGGACTTTTGTCACAAACCATTGTCTGCTCTGTGGTTCCAAAAGACTTTGTTTCAGGCCACTGTATATTCTTCAAGCCCATTTAATTCTCCTAAAAATCATTTACTGTCTTCCTAAAATCATCCACACTTTCCCATCTCCCTTTCTCCTAAGAAGTAGGGTATGTAAGCATCTGTACTCAATTGGGATATTAGGCAATTATTCTGTGATTCTCCTACTTGTACACTAAGAAATGCGTATGCCGTTTCTCCTATTATTCTGCCTCTTGTGAGTTGATTTTTTCAGTCAATCTCCAGAGGTCAAAGGGGAAGTTTTCCCTTAGCCCCTACAATATGTAGGCATATGGATATATACCTGTCAAATGAGCACACTTAAAGAGAGACTCAAACAATCACTAAAAGCAGTGGCAAGCTCATGAATCTACCACTTGCTACTTTTAGAATTTTTCTTTTACTATGGTCCAATACGTCCTTAGTAACATAAGTTCTAGCTTGTAATTAATTCTCAGTGGAACACACTATTTCACTATATTTTTAAAAATCTCCTTATACCTTTAAACATTGCTGTTTTAAAAACTTGCAAAGGTCATCACAGAGTAACAAAGATTTCAAAATACCGGAGATTTATTATTAAAGTTATTATAGAAGGTAAATTATACATTAGGAGCTTGAAATAAGAAAGGATGTACAAATTTCAGTAGCTAGCCATGACTGGCAGAAAAAAGTATGAAAGAATGCTTATCTTGTATGTTTTCACATGCCCTATGTCCACCACATGTTTTCTGGAAAGGAAATTTCTGCTTATATTGCTACTTATACAGTAATTTTTTTGTCATTTGACACAAGCATATGTGAGATAACATATCCCTATGAATAAATGAAAGAGGCAATGGGAATATGCTAAAACAAAGGAACTTTTTTTTTTTTTTTTTTAAGAGAACTCATTAAATTAATCTTACTTGGTTCTTGGGGTGGCTACGCTTAGAAAATCAGGCTCAGAACATCGTTGCATGGAGGAATCTGTAATTCAAGGCAAAAGAATAAAAAATGGAGACCAAATATTACTACAGCTCATTTAGCTGGAACACGTGGGCTCTTTTAGGTATGAGGGGGAAAGGAGAGGGTTGTGCAAGTCTGCCTACATCTTTAATTTGCAGTGGCTTGGTTCATGGCATAACCCATAGACTCAGCAGTAAGAGATAGCATGCTTAATTACTTAAGAGACCAGAGAATATCAGCTAGATGTCTATTAATGGAGGCATTTCTGGTCTCTTGTGCTTCTCCCTTTGATAAGCTGATTATTGCTTTATTGGGGCCAGGCTTTTCAGGACCGTGGACAGCTCTACCACAGCAGGGAGCATCTCCTGCCTCTGTTCTTCCACTTGTAGAATTTTAGAAAAAAATGGACCTGAACTATTAACTATTTCACGCCTCCAATTTGCCAATGAGAAAACTGATGCTCATAAAAGTTACATACGTACACAAGTCACACGCTTAAATTCTAAAAGTAGTCTCTGCTGGGACATAGCACAGTGTATGGAAAGGATCACTTAGAGCAAGTGGGTTTAAATCCATTCTACTGCTTAGCAGCTGTGTGAAATTTGAGTTTCAGTTTCCTCATTCCATAAAATGGTGTAAGGATGTCTTCCATACACAGTTATGAGGATCAGAGATAAAGCAGGTAAAATACCTAGCACAACTTGACAGAGGTGTGAGGGCTCTGTAAATGACAGCCAATGAGATCAACTCAACCCACACAAACATGCTGAGAAACAACTAAGTGGAAATTTATCCAATATGCTGTTGGCACCCCCAAATTAATGAGATTGGGAATTCCAGCATGCTCAGAGTGCTACCTGACTGATTACAAGCCATATGCTTCCCTTTAGGGCAAGGAGTTTCAGAGTTAACCATGCTATCCTCTTTTATTCTCAGATCATACAGTTTAAGTATTAGAAAACCATATTTATATAATTGGGTTTTTTGAACTAGGATTTGGCAACCCTGGCAAACTTGACCCTTCTGCTGAATCTCAAAACCTTGTTCTATTGCCTGCTAGACTATGAGCTCTCAGTTTGTCCTCTATATTTATCTCTCTCTCTCTCTCTCATAGATAGTATTAGTATCACTAATATTCATTCTCCCCTTTTTCTCACCTATCCCTTCCTCTTTGTGTGGGATGCTTACCAAGCACCTGCAGTGTGCCAAATACCACGTGAGAAGGCAAACGTAGTTTCTGGCTTCTTGAAGCTTCCATCTGAAAAATAAGGCAGGTATTAAATAAGCAATTACCATAAAGTAGGGGTGTATCACTTATAAAGATGTTCCTGTTTCACAGAAGTGAAAAGTACTACTTTCTTATGAAGAGCTTAAGGGCTCTTATCCAAACTGAAGAAAAGTGACACAGGAAATCATTATCATGATAATAGCCTGGTTGTTACCTCTACAATGGATGCATAATGGCAAAACCCAGCATTTCAAACCTCATAAAATGCAATATGGGAATTTTCTTAGGGCTGTCTACTTTTTCCTTCACTGGGAAAAAAAAACCTAACAGAATGGGGTCTTTTAAAAACGTATCTAACACAAAAAAGAAAATCTTCTAGAAGTGCATTAAAATATACGTCACAAAGCTCTACACCATGCCAGTAATCACATTACAATGCACACAAAGAAGTTTTAAAACTTAGGTTGATAGTTCAGTCTGGCATGAGTGTTTGGGAGTTGTTGATAATATGATTAATGCAGATGCTGAACATGTACATTATATGTGCTGTTCTACTTTGGAGCTACGCTACTCAATTTATTGTGTAAATGCTGCATCTAAGGCTTATTATGCAGAGCACATCTAGTACTAATAAGGATTTGTGTGCAAATCTTCGTCCTTGAACTTTGAGAGCATTAATTAATACATTCAGCCCCCTGTTGAAAGAGGTGAGTTCTGTCTCCCTATTTTTGGAGACTCAGGATTATGTGCACTTCACCTCAGGGCGCTAAGTGAAGCAGTGATGAAACTTGGGTATTAAATGTGTAAAATTATTATTTTCAATTTTTGTAAGAGCCTTTAAGTATGTCCTCCTGCACTCTCTTCAATTTTCACCCTCCTCTTTCTCCTACTTTTTCTCACCAGTCTTAGAGATCAGCAGTTTGAAAACAAAGTGTGTTAAGAAATTAACAGAAGAGAAAGAAGTGAAACTGAAACAAAAAATTTTTTCTTTGTAAATAATTCACAGTAACTTGTAAGACATCTACTTTTTCTCCGTATGATTTATTACTATTTTACTAAAGTGATTAATAATAGCTACCATGTGTTCAGGGTCTTATTACCAGGCATTTTGCCATATACCAGGAATGAAGATTTTTTAATGGAAGAGACAAGGTCTTTGCCTTCAAGGAATTTATGGTATATTGGGAAGGCAACCTTGGAAACAGGTAACTTTGATGTAATGTGGCAAATATGATGGTTGCACTCACAGGATGTAAAGTCAGCATAGTGAAAAGCATTTGGCCTCATCTAAATCAGTCATAGAAGAGTTCCTAGAGGAGATGACATCGGGCAGTCTTATGAGATGAATGGGCTTCCCAGGGTGAAGTGGGGAGAGGCATTCCGGGCCAAGAGACAGCGTGGGCACCAGCAAGGAGGTCTGGACCAGCGTGGTGTGCAGGGGGTCAGGGATAGTTGGGGAGAGAGGCAGGTTGAGGAAGGAGCAAATTGTTGATCTTTATTACAGCATAAAGATAAAGGCGAAGAGTGATAGCAGTTAAATTTAGAACATGGATAGAAGCCAACCCCATAGCTAAGGGGAAGCCATAATTTCCCCCCAAAGGTACTGTATTATCTATATTGTACACATTTTATGGAACAAAACTGCATTCCTAAATATATTTTTCATAAAATGTATTTCTCTCATCTGAGCCTCTAATGGCACCAGCAGCTACAGTTTTTCTGGATTCTAAATGAGATGAGGATTTTTCTGCCTATTCACTCATTCTATGAATATTGATGTCAAACACTGCACTGGGTGATAGGAAGTGAAAGCCGATGAAATCACACCACCCTCAAGGAGCCCATAATCCAGTGGGAGGAGAAATAAGAACACCAGCGATTCTCAAACTCCGGGCTAGACGTATGCTCAAGGTGCTACTGGAGTGCAGAAGGGAAGCGTGTTAATTGGTTCCGGCTGCCATAACAAAGTCCCAGAGCCTGGGTGGTTTAAACAACCAACATTGATTTTTGTTTTCACAGTTCTGGAGGCTAAGATGAAGGTGTCTGCAGGGTTGGTTTCTCCTGAGGCCTCTCTCCTCAGCTTGTAGCTGGCCTTTCCTCGGTGAGTGCACACCCCTCTGTGAGTGTCCCTTTGTGGGATAGGTGTCCCTTTGTGTGACCAAATGTCTTCTTATGAGGACGCCATTCAGTTAGGATTAGGGCTCATCCTAACAGCCTTATTTTAATTTAGTCGTCTCTTGGAAGTCCCTGTCTCCAAATACAGTTACATTCTGACTGTGGCGTTTGGGGCTTCAGCATATGAATGTTGGAGGGAACATAAATCAGCAACCCCAAAAGGGGTGTTTAACAACCTGGGGCTGAGTGGGGTCAGGAAAGACCTCCAAGGAGAGAGGTTTGAACTAGCTCCTGGAAGCAAGTGGAGGAAACCGCTAAGGGGTTTTATGTTAGTGAGAAACATGATGGGATCTGTGTTTCAAGGAAATCCCCTCCTCACAGGGACAGCAATGAGGAAGCTGCTACTGTGCAAAAAAGAAAGGATGGGGGATCTGAATGAAGACAGTGACAGGAAAGCTTTCAAAGATGTTTAGGAAGAGAATAGGCCAGGCTCTATCTCCTAGGGTGTGTGTGTGTGTGTGTGTGCGTGCGTGTGTGTGTGTAAGAGGGGGTAAGAAAGGGGAGGAGTAAGACAAAATAATGCTTTTCCCAACCTTCTTGTCAGTAGGTTCCGAATAACTAGAACAAGAAGATGCCCTGATAGCTCTGCTAATTGTTTGAGTCGGAATTAGTTGCATTGATGTACAACACAGCACAAACAAAAGAATAAGCACTGTTAGTGTAATGGGCTGAATTTTGTTCTCCCAAAATTTATATGCTGAAGTCCTAAGCCCCTACCTTAAAATATGACTGTCTTTGGAGATAGGGCCTTTAAAGAGGTAAAGTGAGTCTGTCAAGGTGGGTCCTACTCCAATATGACAGGTGTCCCTATCAGAAAAGGAAATTTGGACACATAGAGAGGTACCAGGGATGTGGCTTACAGAGGAGAAGCCTTGGCTGGTAGATGGATACATTCTCTCCGTGTCCTCACATGGCTTCTCCTCTGCAGACACCATCTTAGACTTTCAGCCTCCAAAACCAGAAAAAATCAATGTCTGTCATTTGAGCCACCCAGGCTGTACTACTTTGTTATGGCAGTCCAAACAGACTAATACAATCAATAAACAGATTTTCCAGATAACTGACATCTATTCATTTAAGTGTAACTACTTTGAAAATATTTACTTATTTTGTAAAGGCATATTTCTAAGCTGTATCTATAAATGGCAACAGTCTCCCCTCAGCATCCACAGGGGATTGGTTCCAGGACCCTTGGGGACACCGAGATCTGTGGATGCTTAAATTCCTTATAGGAAATGACATAGTTTCTCTTCTTCTTTAGACTTTAAATCATCTCTAGGCCAGGCAGTGGCTCACGCCTGTAATCCCAGCACTTTGGGACAACAAGGCGGATGGATCACATGAGGTCAGGAGTTCACGATCAGCCCGCCCAACATGGTAAAACCCGTCTCTACTAAAAATACAAAAAATAATAATAATAATTAGGCAGGCGTGCTGGCTCACGCCTATAGTCTCAACTACTTGGGAGGCTGAGGCACGAAAATTGCTTGAACCTGGAAGATGGAGGCTAAAGTGAGCTGAGATTGTGCCACTGCACTCCAGCCTGGGTGACAGTGCAAGACTCCTGTCTTAAAAAACACATAAATCAATCATCTCCAGATTACTTATAATCCCTAATACAATGTAAATGATATGCTAATCATTGTTATACTGTATTTATGGAATAATGACAAAAAAAGTCTACATGTTCAGTACAGACACAATGTTTTTTTTCCTGAATATTTTTGATCTGTAGTTGGTTTAATTCCAAAATAGGGAACCAGTGGATACTGAGGGCCAACTGTATAATGAGCATGCTTGAACTCCTTGTTGATAGCATCAGCTCTGTCTTGGCCTGTATTTGTTTGTTTATTTATTAGAGACAGTCTCTTGTTCTGTCGCCCAGGCTGGAGTGCAGTGGTACCATCACACCTCACTGTAGCCTCCAGCTCTTGGGCTCAAGCGATCCCCACATTTCAGCCTCCTGATTAGCTGCGACCACAGTCACACACCATGATGCCTGGCTAAGTTTTAACATTTTTTGTAGAGATGGGGTCTCACTGTGTTGTCCAGGCTGCTGTCACACTCTTGGGCTCAAGTGATCCTCCTGCCTTTCCCTCTGAAAGTGCTGGGATTACCAGCCACACCTGTAATTCCTTGGGCTTTTTTTTTTTTTTGAGATGGAGTCTCACTCTGTCACCCAGGCTGGAGTACAGTGGCGCAATCTCGGCTCACTACAAGCTCTGCCTCCCGGGTTCACACCATTCTTCTGCCTCAGCCTCCCGAGTAGCTGAGACTACAGGCGCCTGCCACCATTTTTTGTATTTTTAATAGACACAGGGG
This sequence comes from Rhinopithecus bieti, assembly GCF_001698545.2. NCBI lineage: Eukaryota > Metazoa > Chordata > Mammalia > Primates > Cercopithecidae > Rhinopithecus > Rhinopithecus bieti. Next base: position 3,344,643 of record NW_016813480.1, read on the forward strand.
TTCACCATGTTAGTCAGGATGGTCTCCATCTCTTGACCTCGTGATCCACCCACCCCAGCCTCCCAAAGTGCTGGGATTACAGGCGTGAGCCACTGTGCCCGGCCCCCTTGGGCATTTTATATCAGGCTGTGTGAAGCACCGCCATGCCCTCAGCAGAGTCAGAACATTTTTCTGCTTCTCCCTGAGCAGTCCCTGGATGCTGTGCTTGTTGAGGACTTTTGTTGGTCTTCAGGGTTTATTTTGGTTTTGTCTCAGGCTCTTCCCACTCTGTCAAGCTGCCATTTCCTTCTCCTTTTTGTGTGCCTGTCTCTAGAAGCCTCCTGCCTTCTTCTTAATGTGACTTTTAACTCCCTGTGGGTTGGATACCAGATAACCATTTTTTTTTTTTTTTTTTGAAACGGAGTCTCACTCTGTCCCCCAGGCTGGAGTGCAGTGGTGCCGCCTCCACTGACTGCAACCTCTGCCTCCCAAGTTCAAGCCCAAGTTCAGGTTCAATTTTTTCTACTGCCTCAGACTCCCGGGTAGCTGAGATTACAGGTGCCTGCCACCACACCCGGCTAATTTTTGTATTTTTAGTAGAGATGGGGTTTTGCCACATTGACCAGGCTGGTCGCGAACCCCTGATCTCATGTGATCCTCCCACCTCGGCCTCCCAAAGTGCTGGGATTGCAGGCGGGAGCCACCACTCCCAGCCCGGGTAACCAAATTTAGTGGAATTCTGTGTAAAGGAAAAGTAAATAGGCCCTGAAGAGCAATGTACATGGATTTCCGTGCAGAGATTTGGTGACAATTTTTAACTCCTCAGAGGACATTTTAACTGCCTTTCTAGATTTTGAGATTGCCATCTAAATGGCTTTCAGATAAACTAGGTGTTGCTTTTTTGGCCCAAATGATGGAGGGTCCTCCGTAGGTGTGAAACAGTTTCCCAGGGGTCCAGATTGTGGATTCATTTATATTTCTCACCTGTGCTCCATCTGCCTCCGCAGAGAGGCTGTGGTTCAGCACGTGCTGGCTACTCCGTGGAGCCACTGTCAGGAACGCTCCCTTTCTGCCTCCCGGCCTGACATTCTGCTGAATTTGTAACTCTCCTGGAAGACAGATGCAATTCATCTTCCTACATCGCTCTAAAGATCCAGAAAGATATGCTAATTTGTTAGAAGTCATTCAGAACCATCACACAAATCAGAACCCATAGAATGGTGAGGCAATTTTTTCAACGTCAAAACAAAATCTCAAGGACCAAACTTGAAGTTGAACAAATCCGCCCGGGAGACAGTCGCCTCTGGCACTGGTTCTAATTGGGCTCTGGCTCCCAGGGGTGGGAGACATGCCGGCACCTAAGGGGAAGATGCTTTATCACCCATGCTTTAACTTCAATCAAGTGATTAACCTCCTGTTTAGCCCTGAGCAGAGCTGCATTCAGGCCCTGTGTACTCATGACCTCAGGCCTGCGCACTGATCAAGCTCGTTTTGTGGACTCCTAAGCAGCAGTCTCTGTGGACCAAGGAAGGGTAAAGTAGACAGGCCACACTTTCAGCCGTCCACACTGCTACTTCCAGAACCACAAACCCTTCTCTCCTCCATGGCTTTCTTGTGGTGCTTTGATTCTGATACGTACCTTACTCTGTCTGCAGACATGAAGAAAAGAGATGTTTAGAGAAAAGATATTTTACGGACACATTATGGCCTAGATAAGCCAATTAACCATTTGAGGCAGTTTTTCTTACTCAAAGACACAGAAACCAACAACAAAGTGTTAACAAATCCACTGAAAAGGAATTTTTTTAAAAGAAAGAACGAGACTATTCCAGTGAGTAGTTTGCAAACCAGGGAAAGGAAGCCTTCAGTACAGAACAAATATGCGATCCGTGAGAACAAAGAGAAGGATTACCCTTTATAGAGAATAACCCATGTTCTCTCTCGGGCCCACTCCACAAATGAGGGGTGCAAGTTTGTTTAGTTCTGATTGGTCATGCTGGTCATGGTCTATTGGTTAGCTCCAGGTGACAAAATGGGGCCTTCCAGCAACCATTGATTCAGGTGGCATAAACAGGAACAAACAACTATGAAACTCCTAAAGTTACTTGATTGTGTGTTTTTTTTCCAGGAATGCAGTTTCCAGGAACCTGTGTAACCTCTAGTCAGCAAATGGGCTCTTGGGTCCATTTTGAATACAGGCCCAGTTACTCACTCAGGATCCACCTGAAAGATTGGCTTCCAGGGTTCACAAGAGAAAGTTAATAATCCTTCTCATCCTTCTTGGTCACAGACTCTAGCAGCTCTACTGAGACCCCAGCCTCCCCTCCCCTGCTGAAACACTGACCCATAGGACTATCGCTGGGATTAATGGCAGGAGACTTGGCCGTCTTGAGACAATCTACAAGCATTTATAGGATTCTGAGGTCCTCAGAAATAATGTGAGGTGGTTTGACTCCTGAAGAGTCTGGTTTTCACCCATATTTTCTTTTCTTTTTTTTTTTTCTGAGACGGAGTCTAGCTTGTCTAGCTTTGTCACGCAGGCTGGAGTGCAGTGGCGCGATCTCGGCTCACTGCAACCTCCACCTCCCGAGTTCAAGTGATGCTCCTGCCTCAGCCTCCTGAGTAGCTGGGATTACAGGCACCCACCACCATGCCTGGCTAATTTTTGTATTTTTAGTAGAGATGGGGTTTCACCATGTTCATCAGGATAGTCTCGAACTCCTAACCTCAAGTGATCCACCTGCCTCAGCCTCCCAAAGTGCTGGGATTACAGGTGTGAGCCACCATACCCAGGCTGTACTTATTTCATAAGTTAAACACCTACTATATATCATGCACTGAGCTAAGTACTATGAGTGGGGTTGCTAAGCTGAATCAGACTGGGACCTTGCCTCCAAAGAGCTTGCTGTTTAGAATTTAGTGGGGGACATGAGAAATGTACATACACACCTGCACCCCCAGATCGAAAATGGTGAATGTTGTGGTGGATTTGTGATGGACAACAATTCTTTGCCTGGGGAGATAGAGTGGAGTTCTCCTGTCCTTGAATCTGACTGGGTCCTATGACTTGTCTGAACCAACAGAGTGAGTGGCAGTGAAGCTGTGTGACAGCTGAGGCAGGCCTCAAGAGATTTACACCTTCTGCTTTTGCAACTTGGCATGCACCCTCTTAAAGTCTCGAAAGCAGTTTAACTTCTGTGAGACTGCCATGTTATGAGGAAGCCCAAGTTAGCCACATGGAGAAAGAGGCTACATGGAGGATCACTGAGTTGCCAGAGCTGCGGGAAGCCCTTGTGCCCTGCCCAGCTCCCAGCAGGCCTTGTCCACATGGCTGTACCCATGATGCAGTTGACCCACCACCACATGAGCCTACAGAATCACGAGCAAACAGAAGCGTTCCTAGTAAGCTGCTGTGGTTTGGGGTGAGTTGTTATGCAATTCTGGATAGCCACCATAGTGTCCTTGGGGAGACACAGAGCTCAGAGATGAGCGTCCAAAGTAGTGTTCTTGGAAACATTTTATTCACTGAAGAGAGACAAAAACCCTCAGTTTGCCCACTTTGAAGGTGCCAGAGCCTAAGCAGAACTGAGCAAAATAAGGCCTATGCCTCAAGCTGGCAATACTCTTATAGTGTTTATTGTCACTCGGACACCTGGAGCAACTTTTCTACTTAAAAATAAATCCTGGGAAAACAAATGAAAAAAAATCCTTGTCACATTCATAGAAAGTACACAGTGAAGTATTTATAGGTTGAGGAGCAAAATATGTGCAACTGACTCTGACTCTCAAATACTTAAAAAATAGTCTCTCTCGTGGCGTAAACCCGGGAGGCGGAGCTTGCAGTAAGCTGAGATCCGGCCACTGCACCCCAGCCTGGGTGACAGAGCAAGACTCCATCTCAAAAAAAAAAAAAAAAAAAAGTCTCTCTCTAATGTAATATGTAATCATATGCAATATATAATATAGTCATAGTGAGTGCACAAATAAAGCAGATGGTGCAAAGTATTAACAATCAGTGAAACTGGGAGGTGTGGGGGTTTGATGTACTATACTTATCCTTGCAATGTTCTGTAAGTTTGAAATTACCTATTTCCAAATTGAAAGTTATTAAAAGTTAAATTCTAATATATACAAATTTATCCTTGTAGCTAAATAGTTATCTTCACCTAGTGTTGACCTGTGGATGACAGTGGCCCAGAGAAGCCATTCAACCTTTCTGAGCTACTGGGTTTCTGCTAACAGAAAGGAAGCCACCATGTTTCCCGGCACCCTTTCGAGCACCCAGTGGACAAGCTAACCCCAACTGTTAGGAGCTCAGGTTAGGAAACAGTTCTCAGGCGAGCTTTGTGTGTCATGCTTGTTTATCTTGGCTTCCCAGTTAGATGTGAAGCCCTAACACAGCAGGAGCCAGACCACTGGTAAAGTGGCAGTCATTCACTTAAGCATTCATTCATTTCTGTGCTCATTTAATTTCATCCAACATGTATTGGATTACTTCTCTAATCATCTGTCTGGCTTGTCTCTCTCATGCTAACTAGAATCATGTCAGACATTAAATGCATATTCATGTTGCTAAGTTTCATGGCCAGTGCCTGAACTCCAACTCTGGCCTGCAGAGCAGCCACTGGGAAGAAGGAAGAAGAGTATTCCAGATGGACGTCAGACTCTGCCTGTCCCCACAAATGGAAAAGCAAACGCCATCCCTCGCTCTTCAGATGGAAGAACACTGGCTTCATTTTGTCTGGTGGAGCCACTGAACGCTGCTGGTGTTTTGTTTTGTTTTTTTGAGCCAGAGTCTCGCTCTGTCACCCAGGCTGGAATGCAGTGACGCAATCTCGGCTCACTGCAAACTCGCCTCCTGAGTTCAAGTGATTCTCCTGCCTCAACCTCCTGAGTAGCTAGGATTACAGGCATGCACCACTATGCCCGGCTTATTTTTGGATCTTTAGTAGAGACAGGGTTTTGCCACATTGGCCAGGTTGTTCTGGAACTCCTGACCTCTGGTGATCTGCCTGCCTCCACCTCCCAAAGTGCTGGGATTACAGGTGTGAGCCACCTAGTAAGTGCACCTGGCTGAACACTGCTGGCTTAAGGGAATATTCTACATACTCTTAACCCCACCCTCATCCTCATGGCCCGTGATGGTTCTACATCTTTTTAACCAGGCATAGCTGTAAAGTTTGGGAACCACCACTTGACCTGTGCTACATCTGAATTTGTGATTTAGCCAGCAGTTTTCCTGTTGAATATTTTTATTTTTAATGGCTCCCATTTTATATAATTTTCATGGGAAGTGGGCTTTTGTGAGCTCATTGGTTCTGATCCATGCTGTCCTCTACAGCCTTAATCTGGGATTTTTCAGCCTTGTTTTCTAAGTAGCAGAGACCTGTCTAGTGCAATCAGAGGCAGCCTTAATTGGAATCTCAATCCCCTAACATCTCCCCGCTGGTTAGTGCTACTTTAAGAAAAAGGCTGCTCAAAGCCAAGGCTGCAGGCTACCGTGTGTGTGTTTGAAGGAAAGTAAAAAAAAAAAAAAAAAAAAATGACATTCACATGATGGAAAGAGGCTTAGAGTTGGGATTTCTTTAACTTCCAAGTGTTCCAAGTGTTGAAGCACCTTTGGTCCAGGCAGGAGAGATTTCGACAGCTCTGTAACCTCACCTCCTGCTGCTCACATGCCCAGACGCTTCCTCCTCCCTTCTCCTCTCCTCCAGTAGCTTTGGGCTGCTGCTCCTGGGGAGAAAGGAGAGGCCAAGAAGTGAAGAAGAAAAGGCAGTTGAGGATAGGGTGAATGTAAAGAAGAAAAAAGCTAATTGGTGCTCCCCTCCCCCATTCTGGCTTGTAGTGGGAAAAACAGCTATTGTTCCTTTAATTTAACTCTAACCTCTCTGGCAAAGGTGGGAAAACATTTTACACAGCAAAGCTGCTCTTGGTATTTGCCATTCAAAGCAGAGATGGGGGCATTATGTGGGGAAAGCATTCTTTTTGCTTTTCCCTTCCAATCCTGGAGAAGAGAATTCATGTGAGTTAACAAGGAAATAAAAAACAAAATCGAAGAAAAAAAACCCTTCAATATACTGTGTTACTAGAGGCATGCCCTGAGAAATTCTCTAAAAACAAAGCTGATTGGAGGGGGTGATACAATGAATCAGAACTACTGCCCAAAAGAAAACTGGACAAAGAGAATATTGCAAAGATTACCTGCCTGAAAATCCTCTGCTCCTGGAACATGAGTCACCCAGGGCACACCATCTGGTGAGCTGCGAAGGCAGCTTTAAGCAAGTGCACCTGCTGTCATTTACATCTTAATTATTATATTTTATGAGACTCTACATTTTATTGAAATACAAATTTGTTTACCCAAATATCTCTTTGCCATATGGCTCAATAATTGGGCCTGTCTCATAAACTTCATGGGGTCAGGATGAAGCATAATGATGTCCCATAGTAACATGTTATTCCAGAATAACGAGGTCCCAGTCATTGAGAAGGTCCAGTTCTGTCTTGGGAAACAGCCTCCAGGACTTAAAACACAATTTAGAAATCCCTCCCCAGAAGAATTGCCCTCCACCACTGCTCTCAAATCACCTGAATAATTTGTATTGATCTTAAAATGGACACATATTGTAGCAAAATCGCTCCTCACGGCTGGGCAGGGAGGGGGTCTCCTTTCTGAGGCTTGCTCCTTCTTGACAAAGGAACATTTCATTTTGTCATCATAGAAAAAACAATTTAGCTTTCTTCTGAAATGGCATATTTTCTGGTGAGATAGAAGGATCCTTCTACTCTGCAAGGAGGAGGCTTTTTTTTTTTTTTGAGACGGAGTCTCGCTCTGTCGCCCGGGCTGGAGTGCAGTGGTGCAATCTCAGCTCACTGCACCCTTGCCTCCCGGATTCAAGCGATTCTCCTCCCTCAGCCTCCTGAGTAGCTGGGGATACAGGCATATGCCACCATGTCTTGCTAATTTTTTTTTTTAATTTTTAGTAGAGGCTGGGTTTCAACACGTTGGCCAGGCTGGTCTTGAACTCCTGACCTCAAGCGATCTGTCCACCTCGGCCTCCCAAAGTGCTGGGATTACAGGCTTGAGCCACCGCGCCCGGCCGGAGGAGGCTTTTTAATAAGCCCAGTGTTCCCTTTCTTCATTTAGAAATTCTCTCCTGGTGGTCTTCAGAATCAGTCTGAAGACCCGAGGGGTTTGTGAAAGCGAACAGCCCCAGGTGTTCTCCCTCAAGTTCTTATTTCATTCGTCCCAACTTGGTGCTGCCTGCAAACAGAGAAGGGAAGAGAGTCTCAACAATTTTCACCGGGAAGATAATTGTTCCTCCACTGTGTTAACAGGGAGAGGGGAGCTATCAGATGCAGCTCTTGGGAGCTGAAAACCAAGCTCAGAACAAACAGCAAAGGCTTCCTCGATTTACCCCAGACTGGAGCTGCAACGGCCATTCCCACTGCTGTAAGAGTTACCCCAAGCTGGTCCCAGCAGCTGGAAAAGACTGGGTCCTTCAGGAAGCTCAGGGCCCAGAGCCAAAGCAGGTGATGGGTTGAAGTGAGCCATCCTCCGCCAAGGATCAAGGAGCTGGAAGGCAAGAAAGTACAGCCAAATTGATCCTAATTCTGGCTGCGTAGAGGTGCCTCTGGGATGCAGACCTTTGCAGGGGGTGGCTGTGCCTCAGGAACTGGCTGGCCATGGCTGCTCGTGTGCTGACCCTGGCAGGAGCTGGGGGCTTGCTCCTACATTCCCAACCAGGCATGAAGTCCAAGGGTCTGCTTCTCCTTCTCTGCCTTTTTTATATTACTTCTAGAGATGATATGGATGATGGTGATGATGGACAAAGATGATGACAAAGGCCATCTTTGGTTTTTCTGTCAACTATTCAGTCACCTCACTGTAAGGTAGGCAGGTTGGGGGATTATGCCTATTTCAGAATTTAAGAAACCAAAGGTCAGAAAGTTTAAATGATTTGTTCCAATCTCACAACCATAAAGTCAGGATTCAAATTATTTAGAGTATATAACTCCACATCCTGTGTTTTCATCCTAAAATTCCCCAAGCAAAACCTAAGGGCTGGCCTTTAAGAAATGTCTAGTCATAATGCTGAGAGTGTGTTTAGCCTACCAAGGGCAGGATTTTCAAAGTAAGGTCATAAAACTCACAGTCTTCTGTTTATACTTTTTTTATTTGAGAAGTTCAAGGTTGCCTGGAAACAACTAGCAGAAGAAATGAAAAACCAATATCACATTTTTTAAAATCCAAAAATCTAATTGAATTTATTACTCACATGGGAATGCTGGTTTTAAAATTCTATTTTTTTCTAGTCGGGCGCGGTGGCTCACACCTGTAATCCCAGCACTTTGGGAGGCCGAGGCGGGCGGATCACAAGGTCAGGAGATCGAGACCATCCTGGCTAACACGGTGAAACCCCGTCTCTACTAAAATACAAAAAATTAGCCGGGTGCGGTGGCGGGCGCCTGTAGTCCCAGCTACTCGGGAGGCTGAGGCAGGAGAATGGCGTGAACCCACGAGGAGGAGCTTACAGTGAGCCGAGATCGCGCCACTGCACTCCAGCCTGGGCGACAGAGCGAGACTCCGTCTCAAAAAAAAAAAAAAATTCTGTTTTTTGATAGCCTTCAGAGTTAGCTTCCCTTTACTCTAACTAATAAAACTTATTGGAAATGACTTTGTCAATCCACAAGTCCCCCAGAGGTCTCCTTAATGTTTCTGTTCATCAGATAGTGCCAGGAAGGGAACACAGGACATCATCCTTCCCCCGAGATGCTTCTTATCTAGTTGGGATTGCTGGCACAATCACCAAACAAGACTTAGTACATGAAAAGAGCCCAGAAAGAAGTGAGGTAGGGGGTATGGACAGGGATGTGCAGGGATATGAGCACGTATTGACCAGCACTTGATGGCTGGTAGGAAGCTCAGGATGGGTAGTGGCTGGATAGATGGATGGATGTGCCAAGATCATTGCAGACAAAGGATATGCATGAGCTCATAAGCACCAGTGAGTGGGGTGAGGATGAAAGTGGAGGTTGAGAGCAAAAAGTGTGGGTTGCCCTAGAAGGTTCCTGGAGGAAAGGAGAAAGCATGCTTGGAATGTCATACCAGGACAAATGATGGCATGTCAAACAAAGCAACTGGGGTTTTAACTGAGGCACAGTGCAGAGCCCTGGAAAGTTTTTTGGAAAGCCTTTGGAATGCTAAATGATCAAATGGCTTATGCTGGAGTGGACCATGAGAAGGCCGTTGGGCCAGAATGTCAGAGTAGTCAGAGAACCGAACTAAGGAAAGAGTAATGAGAACAAAAGAGACAGGTAGATTGAATAAGACACAATGACAACTGCTACTGTGCGTTACTGTCAAAGGCTGCAGCAAGGTCCTACTCAGGAAATCTCTGGGGTTTGCTCGGGTTTGGGAATGCCTGAGACAGTCCTCAGACAGGAAAGGAGGTGAGGAACCAAAAAATAACCAGGGCAGAAGAACACAGAGCTTTTTCAGATATGGATTCTGCCATTTTTCACACTCCTTAGTCCCTCCTGCCTCTTTATCTTTAACTTCAGGCACAATGTCCATCTATCCATTCAGCCTGTCAAAGAATAAATATGTATTAAGGGTCCAATACAAGCCAGGAGCCATCCTGGCTTGTCTGAGGCCACTTCACTGATTTATGTTTCCACTGCAGCTCCTCCTCGGACCCTGCCCTGCCTCTTTCCAGGACTGACACCTTAGGCTCCATTCCTAGGACTTTTCTATTTTGTGTTGACCTTGGCTTTCTTGGTATAGTTATTTTTGTGATCATCACCACTGACTTGAAGGGAATTTCCAGGGCTAATTCTCAGGGTCACATGGTTTGAGGATAGGCCACAGCAGACTGAGTGTCCCCAGCTTGGTGACCTGTCCCACTTCTGTCCCACCTGGTAGAAAGAATCATCTTTCTAAAGCCACCACCTACACTGTTTCTCTTTGTAGCTGCCTCAGTAGTTCACAGTGGCCTCTCACAGTAGCCTAAAGGCTTTAGGCTATTTCAGCAGTTCTGCCTCTCAGGTGTTCTTCTGTACACACACTCATCTTGCTTCAATGGGTGGCCAACTTTCAACATCATCCATAGCTTCCATTTGGGGTTTACCTCCAAGGTACCTGATCTGATGCTAGGTGTTTACTTTGTTTGTAGGTATGAACACAATGAAGGAAATGACAGAGCAAGAATTTTGATCCACCCTCCACCTCCTTTTTTTTGAGACAAAGTCTTGCTCTGTTGCCCAGGCTGGAGTGCAGTGGTGCAATCTCAGCTCACTGCACCCTTGCCTCCCGGATTCAAGCGATTCTCCTCCCTCAGCCTCCTGAGTAGCTGGGGATACAGGCATGTGCCACCATGTCTTGCTAATTTTTTTTTAATTTTTAGTAGAGGCTGGGTTTCAACACGTTGGCCAGGCTGGTCTTGAACTCCTGACCTCAAGCGATCTGTCCACCTCGGCCTCCCAAAGTGCTGGGATTATAGGCGTGAGCCACCACACCCGGCCTAATCCACCCTCTTAAGGGTGCTCTCTTTTCACTTATCTGTAAATCATCAGTTACACCAGTTTTCAGCCAAGAATATCCCTGAAACTCTTGAACCAAATGTTCACGCCACTGCTCACATTTCATGTCTCCCTTGACGGCTTCCTATAAGGAACCAATGTCAGCGAATCAGAAAATGACCTGGAATCAGAAATTTTTTTAACTGGAAGGAACCTTAAAGATCATCTCTTTTCACCCATTCTTTTTTGTTGTTGTTGTTTTTTGAGATGGAGTCTCGCTCTGTCACCCAGTCTGGAGTGTAGTGGCCGGATCTCAGCTCACTGCAAGCTCCGCCTCCCGGGTTCCCGCCATTCTCCTGCCTCAGCCTCCCGAGT
>NW_016813480.1:3356573-3362771 GCF_001698545.2 Rhinopithecus bieti
AAAAAAAAAAAAAAAAAAAAAAAAAATTTCCAGATTTTCCATTTTATGAATACACCACTGTCAAAACTACACAAAGAACCTAGAAGTCGGTGTTAGAATTAGTCTATATAACAACTAATGGAAATATTATGCGATGTTCACACCAAGGTATCTACAAAGATGAGTGAAGACAACGCCCTGAACAGGGATTTTTTCCCCCCATCTTCTCTGTAATTTAAGGTTGCATGGTTAAATACTAAACAACTCACAGCTGCAAAAAGGAGTTGACGTATTTGACTTTTGCATCAAACACCATTCCAAAATGTTTGTGATTTTGATAACAGCATTGTTACTCTGATTCTTTCCTTCCGTAGCGCTCTCCCTTTAACACAAACCATAAAGGAGTCTATGTTTTGAAGTATCAGAACCTCCAATGCAAGAACCGAAGAAGAATTGTCAATTTGTCCACAGGCCTGCAATGTTGCCATTTTAGATGCCTAAGACATTATCACCCAGTGCTTCAGTGACAGTCTTAAGCCGAGGTAAAAGGAGATATTTTGGTGGTCATTTGCTATCAGTAAATGCGGTCATATAATCATAAAATTATGTGGGCAGAGAGGTGGCCTGAAATGTCTTAGGTCACAAAATAACTTGGCATTTAAAAAATACCCAAACAGGCTGGGCACGGTGACTCACGCCTGTAATCCCAGCACTTTGGGAGGTGGAGGCGAGGCGGCAGAATCACTGTCAGGTGCGTCTGTGTGAAGAGACCACCAAACTGGCTTTGTGTGAGCAACAAGGCTATTTATTTCACCTGGGTGCAGGTGGCCTGAGTCCAAAAAGAGAGTCAGTCAGCGAAGGGAGATGGGGTGGGGCCATTTTATAGGATTTGGGTAGGTAGTGGAAAATTACAGTCAAAGGGGGTTGTTCTCTGGCGGGCAGGGGCAGGGGTCATAAGGTACTCAGTGGGGGAGCTTCTGAGCCAGGAGAAGGAATTTCACAAGGTAATGTCATCAGTTAAGGCAGGAACCGACCATTTTCACTCGTTTTGTGATTCTTCACTTGCTTCAGGTCATCTGGATGTTTATGCAGGCCTGGGCTCCAGGCCTGACGATCACTTCAGGTCAGGAGTTTGAGACCAACCTGGCCAACATGGTGAAACCTCGTCTCTACTAAAAAAACAAAAATTAGCCAGGCATAGTAATGCATGCCTATAATCCCAGCTACTCAGGAGGCTGAGGGAGGAGAATTGCTTGAACCCAGGAGGCAGAGGTTGCAGTGAGCAGAGATCGCACCAATGCACTCCAGCCTGGGTGACAGGCTGAGACTCCATTTCAGAAAAATAAAAATAACCCCAAATGAAGCAAATGTTATGACCTAGAGTTTCTCATGGAAAGGACGCCAACAGTTAAAGAGGTTTCAAAATGTTTCCTTCTCTTCCCAATTCCAGGGTTAGGCTCCGCTGCAGCTGCCGGAGATGACTTGGCATAGATGACTGAGTTGAGGATCCCGGCCATCGAGAGCTAACGATGCTTCACACATGAATCTGCGTGAAGGCTGAGGCTAGAGAGAGGTCACATGGCCTGCCTGAGTCAAGGACGGACAGAGACTAACCCCCGTGAGGGTTAGAGATGCTGTGGCAAGCACAAAGGAATGCATATTTTTCTTCCAAACTCCCTTGAGATTCTGATATAGCTTGAAAGGGGAAAATCCTAAAAAGGCGGAGGAGATGGAACTGCAGAGAGTGAGCTCAGGGAAGCAAAGGAGAGCTGTCCTCCTGGAGTCTCTGCTCTCAGCAAAAGAAGATCACATGAGTCCTGCGAGCTGGCCACGAAAGGCAGATGAGAAAGCCTTGTGGTGCTCTCAGGAAGCACAAGAGATGCCTGGGAAGGCTCCTTTAAAACTAGAGACCCAGGGAGTTGCATTTCAAGGTAAGAAAAATTTCCTTGCTCCATCCATCTTTTTAAAAAAAAATATCAAATCACTCACCCATCACCCCCAGACAGTCCAGAGCCAATTAAGCTGCTTTTCTTCCTCTTCAAAGCCCAGGAGGAAAGAGACCTTGATATTTAAATACCTGTCATTTCTTCCCCTTGTATTCAAATGAGTGAAAAAAGTCCCTGCTTTAGCCAGAATGATAGGGAATTCTCCAAACAGGAGGATCTAGTTCATGTTTATATTTTAAAAGCCAATGCTATTAAAACAAAACAGAACTCTTTAATCTGGTCTTCAAACTGGTAACCAACAAGCCTTATTTTAGGAAATTCATCATGTAAAATTGCCAGTGGTGGAGGTTTCTATCAGTCTAGGGACTGCAGTAACCAAAGTACTGCAGCTGGGCGGCTTAGGTCAATTTATTATCTCAGTCTGGAGGCTAGAAGTCCAAAATTAAGGTGTCTGCAGGGCCTTGCTTCCTCTGAAACCCCCAGGGGAGGATCCCTTCATGTCTCTCTGCTAGTTTCTGGGAGCCTCAGGTGTCTTCTGGCATCCTCCGTGTGTGTATGTGTGTGTCCGTGTGTGTGTGTGTATTTGAGACAAGGTCTCACTCTGTCGCCCAGGATGGAGTGCACTGGCATGAACACAGCTCACTGCAGCCTTGATCCCCCGGGTTTAAGTGATTCCCCCCACCTCAGCCTCCCAAGTAGTTGGAACTACAGGTGTGCACCACCATGCCTGGCTAATTTTTAATTTTTTTGTAGCGTCAACGCCTCCCTATGTTGCCCAGGCTGGTCTCAACTCCTGGCTTCAAGAGATCCTCCTGCCTCTCCTCCCAAAGTGCTGGGATTACAGGCGTGAGCTACCACACCCAGCCTCTCCCTGTATTTTCACTCTGTTTTCCCTCTGTGTTTGTGTCCATATATTCCCCTTTCATAAGGATGTGTTGTGTAGGATTAGGGTCTACCCTAATGACCTCATTGCAACTTGATTACCTCTGTAAAGACCCTATCTCCAAACAAGACCACACTCAGAAACAGGGGTTAGGACTTTGGGAACACAATCCGGCCCATCACAAGATTTTTGTGAGCCTGTAGGTGGGGAGTGTGACACTGCAAGCTGCCACCCTGGGAAGCCATGGCTGTCCCGAAGGTGGACCCTGAGCATTTCTGGAAGCACTGCTAAAGCACCCCAGACCGAAAGCTCCAGGAGGCCCTGGGTCCATCCACATCTAACCCTTGTTCACAGCGTTTGAACTCAACCTACAAAGGGTTGCTTTCTCTTCCTAGGGAATCCATATTCAATGTTAAGGGAAAAATTAGTTTAAAAAAATAGGGTTCACTTACCTTCTACTTGAATGTGGTGTATTAAGCACCATGTAGTTTTAATCCCTTCTTCTTCCCCAACCCCATTCAAATGACAGTAAGGTAATTAAAGATATTTAAAATTCATTCATTGGGAATCCAGCTGACTGACCTTCTAGAACATGTAAATCTCTGGAGACAGTAAAGGGATCGGTGTTGCCAGGGTTTGGGAAGGGAAGAAGGGCGAACAGGCAGCTCACAGAGGAGTTTCAGGGCAGGGAAACAACTCTGTACGATATTACAATGGTGGGTGCATGTCGCTATAGGTTTGTCCAAACCCATAGAATTGGCTAAATTTGTGTCTACTCATTTCATCTTCCAAACCTTGGTTGAAGTATTTTTTCTCCTTCTGCCATGTTTCCTTCTTTTGCATTTGCACTTAAAAAATGTTTTTTGCTATCGTTTAGTAAAGTTTTGTGAAGGAATGGAGAAAAGTGTGTTGCCAAACCAAACGTGAAAGTTTGCTCACCCAGTGATCAGAAAAAGCCAAACCCATAGAATGCACAACACCAACAGTGCACCCTCGTGTCAGTTGTAGACTTTGGGTGATGATGATGTGGCATTGCCGATTCACTGATGGTAACAAATGCACCACTTTGCAGGATGTGGATAACTGGGAGGCTGCCGGGAGCTCAGGGGGATATGGAAACTTTCTGTTAAATTTTGCTGTGAACCTAAAACTGCTCTAAGAAATAGTCTATTAATTTTAAAATATTAATTAACTCCCAAGATAAGGAGGGAAATGTCAAACAACATCTTTTTTATTTTTATTTTTATTATTTTTTTGTGATGGAGTCTCGCTCTGTTGCCCAGACTGGAGTGCAGGGATGTGATCTCGGCCCATTGCAGCCTCTGCCTCCTGAGTTCAAGTGATTCTCATGCCTCAGCCTACTGAGTAACTGGGATTACAGGCATGCACCACCACACCTGGCTAATTTTTGTAATTTTAGTAGAGACAAGGTTTTACCATGTTGGCCAGCCTGGTCTCGAACTCCTGACCTCAAGTGATCCACCTGTCTTGGCCTCCCAAAGTGGTGGGATTTCAGGTGTGAGCCACTACAACCAGCCTCAAACAGTATCTTGAAGGCTCAAAGTAGATGGAGGATTGGTGAGTAAGGGAAATTGGCAATGTAGGAAATTGCACCTAACTGTAGGGGGCAAGGATGCTGACAGATGTCTCTGCCTGTCTGCTTCCCTGCCGTGCAAGGGGAATGGTGATAGCGTCCACTCTCCCTTCGGATGGAAGGGGTCTGTTCGAGTGGAGCATTTGGAACAGCGCCTGGCACAGAGGCAGCTCTCATGCATGCTATAGCTGTTTTACTGAGCTGGAACTTTCTGTCCCTCTCCTGAGGCCTTTTCTCAATCTCTGCTGCTGTCCCTCGTGGAGAGAAAGTCCCTGATATACCCTGGGGACTGGGCCCAGGTGGGGTAGGGGAGGCATAAGCCTGGCTTCCCAGAGCCCTGAGGGCTGGGCTGGCGGTGGAGGCTGGGGATGGGTTCTCATCATTTCATCAGCAGACACTCACTTCTAACATCACCTCACCCCACCCCCAGTGGCACCTGGTGTCCCTGAGATCCCATGTCCATCTCAGGCTCTCCAGAAGGTGAGGGCATAAAAGGAAGCTAGAGCGTAACTCTCGTTGTGTGACCTTTCCACGAACCGCCTGCTCTTGGCCCCAACCCTAACCCCCTTCGCCTATTTTTTCTAGGGACCTGAAGAGACCCCCTGAGTCCTGGCCTTCTCTGCACTCTGGGTTGCATAGCAGGAATCATCTTGTTTCTTCAGCTACCCTCCCCCTTGAAATTCTTCATTGTGTGAATAAACAATCACCTATGTATATCAAAAACCCACACACGCTAAGAAGGTGCCTCTTTGGAGATGCCTTGGCCTTGCTGCCGCCCCAGACCCTCATCTCCTTGTCCTCTGCATGTAACTATTTTGGTCGGGTTTTGCTTTTTCTTGGTCTGTCCTATTCCCTCACCTGCCTTCAGAGGGACTGAGGTTTTAGATTTCCCTGCTCTGCTAAATTTGTGTTTACTCATTTCATCTTCCAAATCTTGGTTGAAGTGTGTTGTCTTCTCCTTCTGCCATGTTGCCTTCTTCTGCATTTGTGCTTAAAAAAATGTTTTTTACTGTCATTTAGTAAAGTTTTTTGAAGGAATGGAGAAAAATGCGTTGCCAAACCAAACGTGAGTCTGCTCATCCAGTGATCAGAAAAAGCCAAACACCAGCACTGGGATTTGCAGCAAGAGAAAGTGAGGAACTTCCTCAGAGCATGTTTGATTTCAGTCCCTCTGAGGTCTATGAGACTACGGTCAGCATTTTCCAATGGGCGAGGGTCCTGGTTTCTGAAAAACAGCTCCAGGACATATGTCAAGAAGTTATCTTTAGTTTCTGTAGGGAACCAAATATCTTGTGACTCTGACTTATGTGGGCGGTTATTGTTGAAGTTATGATTATCTTCTTGTTTAGCAGGTTATTAATTTGCTTCCCTAACTGCTGGTTGCAGGGTTTGCCTGGAATTTCCCTTAGAGATTCAGAATCTTTTCTTTGTTTCCATGCTGGGGTGGAGGGTAGCCACCTACAAGGGGATCCCTACTCTGTGTCAAAATTTCTGGGAGATGGCCAGGCGCGGTGGCTCATGCCTGTAATCCCAGCACTTTGGGAGGCTGAGGCGAGCAGATCACCTGAGGTCAGGAGTGCGAGACCAGCCTGACCAACATGGAGAAACCCCATCTCTACTAAAATACAAAATTAGCCAGGTGTAATGGTGCATGCCTGTAATTCCAGCTACTTGGGAAGCTGAGGCAGGAGAATCGCTTGAACCTGGGCGGCGGAGGTTGCGGTGAGCCGAGATCGTGCCATTGCACTCCAGCCTGGTTAACAAGAGTGAAACTCCATCTCAAAAAAAAAAAAAAA
>NW_016813480.1:3362866-3371090 GCF_001698545.2 Rhinopithecus bieti
ATGGCCAGGCGCGGTGGCTCATGCCTGTAATCCCAGCACTTTGGGAGGCTGAGGCGGGCAGATCACCTGAGGTCAGGAGTTCGAGACCAGCCTGACCAACATGGAGAAACCCCATCTCTACTAAAAATACAAAATTAGCCAGGTGTAATGGTGCATGCCTGTAATTCCAGCTACTTGGGAAGCTGAGGCAGGAGAATCGCTTGAACCTGGGCGGCGGAGGTTGCGGTGAGCCGAGATCGTGCCATTGCACTCCAGCCTGGTTAACAAGAGTGAAACTCCATCCAAAAAAAAAAAAAAAAAAAAATCCAGGAGATTTCATTCTTGCTCTTTCATTCTCTCTCGAACACCTTATAAATTGTAAAATATAACTCACTGAAAAATATACAAAGCTTGTGTGTATAGTTTACACCTAAAGCGTAAACACCCAAGGAACCATCACCCAAGCTCCAGATGCAAAACACAATTGGTCTTCTGGGTTCCTCACTCGTCCCTGACCAGTCACAGCTGCCTCCCACTGAGGGCACATGTGGAAGGAAGCCGCTGATGGGCACGTAGGACTCTGAGCTACTCTTTTTTTTCTTTTCTTTTTTTTGAGATGGGGTCTTGCTCTGTCGCCCGATATGGAGTGCAGTGGCACGATCTCGGCTCACTGCAAGCTGTGCCTCCTGGGTTCAAGCGATTCTCCTGCCTCAGCTTCCCTAATAGCTGGGATTACAGGCATGCACCACTACACCTGGCTAATTTTGTATTTTTAGTAGAGATGGGGTTTCTCCATGTTGGTCAGGCTTGTCTTGAACTCCTGATCTCAAGTGATCGGCCTGCCTTGGTCTCCCAAAGTGCTGGGATTACAGGCAAGAGCCACCGCACCCGGCCAACTCTGGGCTACTCTTATAATCATGTACGTTTATAATTATTTCAAAATAAAAGTTTAAAATATATGTATGTGATGTGTGACATGTGCATCAAAATGTGATTTGACTATTATACCCTTTGTGAGAGTTAAAACACAGTCCCTCTTTTCCTGGGTGTGGGGGACACTTCAACGCTCCCGTCGGATGCCTGAAACCATGTATAGTACTGAACCCTATGTGTCCTCTCATGCATTTCTTTTTCCTTCTTCACAATTTCACGGATAGAAGATCTGTTCTTATCGTAGATCTCAGCAACCTCAGCATAGGATTTTTTTCTTTCCTTATTGAGAATTTTTGCCTTTTCACTTAAAGGAAGTACCTTGTGGCTTCTCTTTGGCATGTCCAATTTGCCAGCATCACTGCATCATTACTCTTGTGCTTTGGGGCCACTATTAAGTAAAATCAAGGTTCCTTGACACGAACAACACGGTATTGCAACAGTTGATCCTAAATGACTCACAGGCAGGGCGTGTAGCCAGTGTGCATCCGCCGGACAAAGGGAGCCATGTCCCGTGAGGGATGGAGTGAGATTTCATCACACTCTTCAGAATGGTGTGCAACGTAAAACTTGTCAGTTGTTTATTCACTCTTCAGAATGGTGTGCAACGTAAAACTTGTCAGTTGTTTATTTCTGGGATTTTCCATTCAATCTTTTCAGACCCAAGTGGACCACAGGTAACTGAAACCATGGAAAGCGAAACTGAGAATAAAGGAGGCTCCCATCCATTCACAGGCCAGAAGAGTCCTTTGAAAAGCCAAGTGTGTCCTTTGTGCTGCTTCTTTGGAAAATACGATCACCAAAGGTTTTGTGGGGGGTTTTTGTTTGTTTGTTTGTTTGTTTGTTTGGAGTCCCGCTCTGTTGCCCAGGCTGGAGTGCAACGGCACGATCTCTGCTCACTGCAACCTCTGCCTCCTGGGTTCAAGAGATTCTCCTGCCTCAGACTCCCAAGTGGCTGGGATTGCAGGTACCCACGACCATGCCCAGCTAATTTTTGTATTTTTAGTAGAGACAGGGTTTCACCAGGTTGGCCAGGTTGGTCTCGAACTCCTGACCTCAGGTGATCCACTCGCCTCGGCCTCCCAAAGTGCTAGGATTACAGGCATGATTCACCATGCCCAGCCTCACCATAGGTTTTAAAGAAAAGTAGGCAGACAAGGAAAGGAAGGTAATGCAAAAAATATTTTAAAACTCTATAATTAATAAAAACCCCTATGATGTAAGTACTATGATGATCTCCATTTCAGTGATGAGAATATAGGAGAATTATGGGAGTTGCCCAAGTCACACAGCACGTGGGTAGGGAGATGGCCTTTGTTCCCTTGCTGTTACTCAAATCATGGCACCTGATCACTTCCTCAGAGATGCTTTGTCTCTGGAGCCACCTAAAACCACCTTCTCCTTTCCTTTTCTCTTTCCTTGGCCTGGCTTATTTTCCTCCCTAGCGTTTATTAGCAACTGACATTGTGTCATACAATTACTGTGTTCTTTTTATTGGCTATCTTCCTCTCACCAAGTATAAGCTTCATGAGAGGCTTTGTCTGTCTTGTTTATCTCTGATTCCTAGTGCCCAGAAAAACAACTGACACATAGCAGGCACTCAATAAGTGCTGAGTTAATACATTAATAATAAAATGAAATTTTAAAACAAAGGAATGCATGTTAACCCTTAAGAGAAAAATAGCTCTATGGGAGTATCCTAAATAGAATACCTTCACACTTAATTTAACACGAGAGCCAGGGAAAAAAATTGTCTTCCTAATTAAGTATTTTTTTCAAAATCTTAGAAAACAATAAATATCAGAAAACAATATAAATGCTTGCAGGTAGCATAATATTTAACAGGGCATCTAACATTTCCTATTAGATTCATGCCCTTAAGAAGTCAGTAATTTAATAAGTGTAACAGTTGTCATGAAAATTACACTACCTGTGAACACTCAGCATCTGAATCCACGTATTAGAATCTGCTCCAGCCTTTGGAGACAGCTGCCCCTCGTGTTCCAGCACTGTCAATGTGCCTTCTGCTGCAAACCCTGGGAACACGGCACACACTTTGGGAAATGTATTTAGCAGTTATCCCAGTTGGTTGGGACATTCCCAAAGTGCGGTACACGTAAGAAAATATATTACTTTAAAAGAAATATGTTGTCTGTACTCTAGGAAGTACCTGGCACCGTTGTGAGTTGGCCCAAGGAAGCCTGAGGATGTTACGTTGAGAGCGTCTGTAGGATAAGGCAACACAGAAAGTCATTTAGAAGTAATCGATTTTTCAAGTAGAACTGAACTTTGAAGGCATTCTTTTCACACCCCAATCCTTCTAACACCTCCCACCTCACTGCCTCAGAGTGAGAGGAGTAATTTCCAGACAGCAGACAGTTGCAGCAGAACAGCACAGGCTTTGTCTGCACAGTGTGGGTCTCTGGAATCTCCCATTCCAGAGAAGCAAATCTAGCTTAGTGGGACAGAGTGAGGACCCTCTGTTGGGCTCTTGGGACAAGTTGCTCAGCATCTTTGTTCCTCCATTTCCTCATTGCAAAATGCAGATAATGACAGTACTTACCCAATGGGGTTGGGATGAGTATTAAATAAGTCAATTCCTGCAGGCACCTAATAAACATTTATTGGGCCTGTCTCACTGGAACAGAAGCTTCCTGAAGGCAAAGATTTTGTCTATTCTGTGTACTGTAGTTTCTCAGTGCCTAGATTGGGGCTGGCATGTGGTAAGTGCTCATTCAAATATTTGTGGCATGAATGAATGAAAAATTCTAGCATAGCAAGGATCTATGCAGCAACAGCATAGAAAGAGCAGTAGCTATATTTATAGAAATAATGAGGAGAAATTAACAGTTCATATCTCAATTTAAGCAATCACAAAGGAAGAACTCTGTCTACAATTGGCAAATCAACCCTGATATAAAGGAAGTAGCACTCCATTGCCAACTGGCGCAGGATTGGAATAGTGCATGGCACATAAGAGAACCAGAATCAGGGCAACAAATAGAAAAGACTTTCTTGTAGTCGCTCCTGGATAAAGATATTGACTTCTTGGTGAGGAGGGATTAGATGTTAAGGCCCACACAAGGTTGCAGTTTCCCTAGTATTTGAGGACAACCAGCATGCCTTTGCTACATCTTCTTTTTCTAGTCTACTTGTGCCATCTCCTTCACCCAGTCCGTGTGATGTGATTCTCTGAGTCCTCGCTACCCCGATGTCTCATCCTTATCTACTTCCTCGCTGTCTTAACATGCAGTTCTGGATGGGAAAGTCAGCACGCTACCCAGCCAGTGCAGGAAGCAGCAGGAGTTCTAGCAACCGTGCTTTTATTCATACCCCCTGGCATGCAGTAGCTGTTACAGCAACTGCTTCACACGATTCACAGTGAGCGCCTCATCAGCAACTTGCCCTGAGTCAACTCAACTACCAAACCTCTGCACGTGGCCTTCTTTCATGTCAGAGAGCTGCCTGCCGGGTCCAGACGAACTAAGTATCTCAGTGAGTCAGTAGAACATTTTTTATTTGAAAAGTTATATTCATCTTTTTCCATTATAAAAATATAATTATGTAACTGAAAATTTTGAAAATAAAGAAAAAAATTTTCCCTGACCCTGCCAGCCTATACAATCACTGTTAATGTTTTAGCAAATTTTGTGACATGTTTTTTTATGTCTCCGTAGAGTTGCACTAATAACTTTTGACTTCAAATCCTGATTTTTTTTCAGTGATTTTGGCATTTTCTCATCATTTGTTTTTTATTTTATTTTTGAGACAGTCTCACTGTCACCCAGGCTGGAATGCAGTGGCACAATCTCAGCTCACTGCAACCTCCGCCTTCTGGGTTCAAGCAATTCTCATGTCTCAGCCTTCTGAGTAGCTGGGAGTACAGGCACCTGCCATCATGCCCAGCTAAGTTTTTTGTATTTTTAGTAGAGACAGGGTTTCACCATGTTGGCCAGGCTGGTCTCGAACTCCTGGCCTCAAGTGACCCGCCAGCCTCAGCCTCCCAAAGTGCTGGCATTTCAGGCATGAACCACCATTCCTGGCCTTCTCATCATTTGTAATGGCTGAATAATATTCCTTACTGTGTACTTAACCATAATCCTATCATTGAATATTGAAACTGTTAACTGTTTTTTATGTTAATGAGTAATGCTGTAATAGACATAGTCAGGCAGTCATGAATGTAGATTTTTCAGAATTTAGGTTGATTTACTTTGGTAAATTCCCAGAGACAGAATTCCTTACCCTGGAGTAGGGAAGAGATACACTTTTTTACTAGAGACCAACAGACTTAGCTGTGTGCTGAGAAAATCAAGTTACCCACTTCCAAGCAAGCCCTGAAATAATTTTTACTATTTAAAAGTGCTTTTAAATAGCAAACGTTCTTAGAAAAGCGAATGATCAGGCATTAAACAAATGTGAAAGCCACACTCTGTGGTTGCTTGTTTGAGTAGCAGTAGGTTGCTGTCTCCATGCCCACCTCCCAAGTGAATGGAGTGAGGGAATTAAAGTGTCCTTTTCCATCGTACACTCTGAGATCTATGATCTATATTTCATGTCAAGTTGCAGAGGAAGTAGAATTGATAGATCCTATGGGTCCGGCTCCCTACTTAGCCCTCCCCTGCTTTGTTGTAGAAAGCCCATTTAAATGACTGTCAGCATAATCGATGAAGGACAGAATTGTTGTGGACACTGGTGTTTTGCCTACAGAGGCATGAAAGGCCCGGGAGTGCCCTTTCGCTCACCCACATGGTTCTCCCAGCTCGTTCAGGAGGTCAAGAGGCAGGAAAGCGCATTAGCCCTCACCCCACATGCATTGAGTGGGAAAGCTGGGCTGCCTGGAAATGCTCATTCCTCCCAATTTCAACATCAGGAACGGTTTATAATGACTTGGGAATTCCTTCACTGAATGGCTATGGAAATAAATGTGCCACGATCAAGGTTAGGGAATGACCTCAGGCATGGTTTGTTCATCTAAGAATGGGAGCCCACCAGCTCCCTTCTCCTTCCCAGTCAGGCCTGTCATCTGGGGGCATCTTGTGCCCCCTCCCCACAAACCTCTTGGACCCTTCACACTGGTCCCTTCGCAGGTATCTGTTTTGATGGGAGGACATGGCTGGGCTTCCCAGTCACACGAGTCAGTCACCCTGTGCTCAGAAAGCTCTGAAAGAGGCTGGCAGGGCGGGCTGCACGTGGACAGCCTGCAGGCACTGGGAAACCTGAGTGCCTCAGGATGCACAGACCCTCGGCGGCGCTGTCTGCTATCCCGCAAACCGTCTTGCCCTTTGCATTTCCTGTCTCTTGACTGAGGAGCGAAGAAAGGCAAGCAGGAAGCTGGCCTGAGGCAGAGCCACAGGATAGAAGGCTGAATTCTCCCCTGCTGGGTGGTTGTGTACAGTACAGCCCACGTACTTCTTGCTCCTCCTTTGCATCCTCCTGACAAGGGCGTTACCATGGATCCAGTGCTAAGTGGAGGGATGCTGAGGATAGGATCCCACCCAGCTGCTATCCAGGTTCTGTCCTTGCCCAGGGCTGGCTCCTTCTCTCCAGGCCAAGGGGCCTGCTCCTCTCCAGGCGAGTCAGCCACCCCAGGTTGCCACACTGGAAACCAGTTCACACCCAGGGCGTCTTTTGGGTATCTTCTAGAAGGGAAATGGGCATCCAGTCAGCCAGAATGACTAAGGGATCCCGTGGAGCTGGCCGAGCCCCGACCTGCATGCCAGACATAAAAGGAGGGAGCCCCCAGAACAGCCTTCGTATCTTGCCTGCCATCCTACCTGCCTGTAGCCACTTCTGTGTGGTCAGAGCATCAGCTGTGACTGCCAGGGCCTGTGAACCTCACCTCTGCTGAACTGCCAGGCGGTTCTCCCTCTTGCCCTGGGCAAGGCCTGACACAGGAAAGCAGAATGGAGAGTATGGGGCAGGCTGGCAAACTTCCTTAGCCAAATGGCCACTTCACTCCCTTCATGGGATAGTATTTGTCCTGACAGGACACTCTACATCATTTGCAGCAGGAACACCTGTTTTTTTTTAAAACTTGTTTGAATTTTTTTTTTTTTTTTTTTTTTTTTTTTTTTTGAGACGGGGTCTCACTCTGTCACCCAGACTGGAGTGCAGTGGTGCCATCTCAGCTCACCTCAACCTCGGCCTCCCAGGTTCAAGTGATTCTCCTGCTTCAGCCTCCCGAGTAGCTGGGATTGCAGATGCATGCCACTACCACTCAGCTAATTTTTATATTTTCAGTAGAGACGGGGTTTCATCATGGTGGCCAGGCTGGTCTCGAACTCTTGGCCTCAAATGATCCACCCGCCTCAGCCTCCCAAAGTGCTGGGATTATCTTTGCTGCATCTTCTCTCTCTTTTTTTTTTTTTTTTTTTTTTTTGAGATGGGGTCTTACTGTGTTGCCCAGGCTGGAGTACAGTGGCATGATCTTGGCTCACCACAACCTCCACCTCCTGGGTTCAAGCAATTCTCCTGCCTCAGCCTCCTGAGTAGCTGGGACTACAGGCACACGCCACCATGCCTGGCTAATTTTTATTTTTAGTAGAGACGGGGTTTCACTATGTTGGCCAGGCTGGTCTCAAACTCCTGACCTCATGATCCGCCTGCTTCGGCCTTCCAAAGTGCTGGGATTACAAGCATGAACCACCTCGCTCGGCCTGCTGCATCTTCTTAAGATAAAATAAAGGTGCAAATCAGATTAGGACAGGTCGAGAACTAAAGTGAATGTGTTACTGTATTTTTCTTTTTGCATGTAATGCAAGGCACTAAATGCACTGAACTCGCATGTATGCAAAACACATACTGTCAGGTCTCACCAACACATCTGGAGTGCTTACTGTGGACCATGCATGCTTGTGCACGGACTTCTCATCTAGTCCTCACAAAGGCCCAGGGAGGGGCATATTATTGTTCCTGCTTGAAGATGAGGACAAGGGAAGATGGGATAATTGGCCAGTGTCACATAGTTGGCAATTCAGTGAGCCAGGATTCCAACCCAAAGGGTCCAAAGACCTTTTGACACTCGGGCCCCAGGCTTGCTGCACAGGCACCACTCCAGAGAGTGCAGGCTGTGTCCTTCTAGCAACATTGGGAGCTGACAGGGAACCGAGGGTAACAGGTTAGACTAGAAAATTTAGTTCCTCTCTGCTTTTAACCTGCCAGCTCCCAGTTTTTCTTTGGGAAAGTCACTCAGGCCCTCCGGGTTTGAGTTGCATTGTCTGTGAAACACTTCACACAGCACTGGCCTCAAAGTTATTTTCCGGCTGTAACAGCCTGCGAGTCTGTGAAACCAATTTTTTTTTTTCCACAGCCA
>NW_016813480.1:3371224-3374458 GCF_001698545.2 Rhinopithecus bieti
CTTCAGAAAGAAACCAATTTTTTTTTTTTCCACAGCCAAGACTTTATTTCTTTTGTTTTTGAATTAAAATAAAAACATTTTAGTATGAAATCTTTTTAAAATGCCAGAAAGTAGAAAAAATAGTACAACAAACGTTTATATATTCACTGTATTTTACAGTTGCCAAGAGTTTGTCATGTTTACGTTATACCCATTTTTTCTTTTCGTTTTGCTTTCTTTCTGAAGGATTTCAAAGCAATTCAGACATCATGTCATTTCACCCCTAACTGCAGCATACTACAAACGTTTACTTTTCTTTTATTTGGGACCAACAAACAATTTATTTTAAACTTTGGGTAGGAGAGTAAACATAGCTCACTTTCACTTATATTTTTAAGTGACCTCAGTTATTTAATCAATACATTGATAACAGTGATTGCTCACATTTACCTAAAGCTTTATATTTATATGTGCACGTGTGTGTACAGCGCTATGCAAATGACACTATCCTTATGCTCATCTTTAATCCCTGTGCCTACTTGCTAAGACAGGGACTACTTCTCTTTCTATTTTACCTAGGAGAGAACTGAGGCTAGAAAATGAAGGATGTTGACTTGACCTCAGAGCCTTTGCTGTGCACGGCCTGCCATATTGCCTCTTGGAAATTTGTGTCTACTTATGATACACAGCTTTCTTCTTTTCTGGTGTAGAGCTGCAGAATGTGCTCTAACGACCTTAGAAATGCCTGAGGCAACAATACCCATCAGTAGCTCACCATTAGAATTACCCCATTCCCAGATACTTTTGTAGACTAATTAAACCAGGATCCCTGGAAGAAGGCCCCTGTTCTAGAATTTGTAGTAGCTCCCTAGCTAACAGCCAGGGCTGGGGATCATTAATCTACTCTAAGGCAAACTCCTAAATATTAAAACTAGATGAAGGCCTATTGAAATAAAAGGACGTATTCAATATCTCTTAGTTCACTCCTGGAAGATCTAGGCCTAGAGTCCAGGCATAAGGAATTGAGACATTCTCCTTTGGGTTCTTCTTTTTACTGCATGGAAAAGAGGCACAGAGAATATTTCTTAGGTCATTTTTGATAACACATCCTTTTATCTATTTTCAGAGACTTAACTGTTCGGTCTACTATGACTCCCAAATCCTTGCCGGCCAAGCTGTTTACTTTGTTCCCGTGCAGCCAAATGCTGGACCCCAGTGTTGATATTTATATTTTGGCAACTTCGTTGTGCTTTAGAATTTTGTCATATAGTACTTGAACACATGGAATTAACATTCTTTATTAGCAATAGAGTGTGCTGAGAATCTTTGATTTATGAAAGTTCATGAATCACACAGTTCATGAATCTGTGTGTCAAGAGGACCATGTATGAGATAGAGTTCACCCAGAACAACGTCTTTCAAATTGCTGGTTGTTGTACATGAGCATATTCTGAAATAAATGTGTGAGTCATGACCAGAATCTAAAAAAGAAAAATGGAAAATAAAATGAGAGTCCATTGGACAGAAGAAGTGATGTGTGTGTGTATGTGTGTGTGTGTATGTGTGTGTGTGTATGTGTGTGTGTTTGTGTGTGTGTATGTGTGTGTGTATGTGTGTGTATGTGTGTGTGTGTATGTGTGTGTATATGTGTGTGTGTATGTGTGTGTGTGTATGTGTGTGTGTATGTGTGTGTGTGTGTATGTGTGTGTGTGTATGTGTGTGTGTGTGTGTATGTGTAGATGAGTAGTATGATACAGTTGACACTTGCTGTGCAGATCTGTTTAGATGTGGATTGTTTTCAATAAGTATACTGAAAAAGCTTTTGAGACTTGCTGCAATTTGGAAAACTAGCAGATGAACTGAGTATCCTAGAAATATCAAAAAAGTAAAAAAATTAAGTATATGACAAATTCATAACATAGTAGATACTAGTGTAAAATAGTAGATCTAAAATAGTAGATACTAGTCAATAGTAGTAGATAGTAGATCTAAGATCGTAGATACTAGTCTGTTTTATCATTTGCCACCTTAAATATACATAAATCTGTTATGGTGCCCCTCACAGTTGAGACAAATGTAAACAAATGCAAAGGTGCAATATTAAATTATAACTGCGTACAATTAACTGTAATAATACTGTACCACTGTAATAATTTTGTAGCCACCTCCTGTTGCCATTCTGGTGAGCTCAGGTTTTGGGAATATACATTTAAAATGCCAAGTGACGCTAATCACCTCTACATGAGCAGTTCATCTCACCAATAAATTGCGTATCACAGTGAAAAGTAATTTCTTGTAGTTCTTACGTGTTTTTCACCGTGTTTAGTGCGATACCAAGTGACATGGGACTTATACATAGGCAGTGCCACTAGTGATGCTGGAAGTGTCCCCAAGAAGCAGAGAAAAGTCATGACGTGATATATAAGAAGAAGTTGAATTGCTTGATATGGACCATTGATTGAGGTCTACAGCTGCAGTTGATGCCATTTTAGACTGACTGTTCATCTTGTAAACTTACAGAATCAATAAATACGGTACAGAACTCAAAACATTTTCTCTTCCTTATGATTTTTAATAATATTTTCTTTTCTTTACCTTCCTTTATTGTAAGAATACTGCATATAATACATATAACATACAAAACATGTGTTAATCAACTATATGTTATTGGTAAGGTTTTGATCAACAGCAGGTCATTAGTAGTTAAGTTATTGGTAACTCAAAAGTTGTGACTGCATGGAGGTTTGTGCCCCTAAACCGTGAGTTGCTCAAGGGTCAAATGTCTATGATCCATAGTCATGCATCACTTAACAATGGGGATATATTCTGATAAAAGTGTGGTTAGGCGATTTTGTCACTGTATGAACATCATAGAGCTTCTTAGACAAACCTCACTGGTCTAGTCCGCTGCACACCCAGGCTATGTGGTACAGCCTATTGCTTCTAGGCTGCATCATCATAAGCGCAGTCCATAGTTGGCTGAAACGTCTTTATATGGCACACGACTAAATGCATGTGTGTGTGTGTGTGTGTGCACGTGTATAGTGGACTATAATGTGAAATGTACTTTTTTTTTTTTAATTATTATACTTTAAGTTCTAGGGTACATGTGCATAACGTGCAGGTTTGTTACATATGTATACTGGTGCCATGTTGGTGTGCTGCACCCATCAACTCGTCAGCACCCATCAACTCATCATTTACATCAGGTATAACTCCCAATGCAATCCCTCCCCCCTCCCCGCTCCCCATAAT
>NW_016813480.1:3376620-3403537 GCF_001698545.2 Rhinopithecus bieti
GGCCAGGTGTGGGATATAATCTCCTGGTGTGCCCCTTTGCTAAGACCCTTGGTAAAGTGCAGTATTCGGGTGGGAGTTACCCGATTTTCCAGGTGTTGTGTGTCTCAGTTCCCCTGGCTAGGAAAAGGGATTCCCCTCCCCCTTGCACTTCCCAGGTGAGGCAATGCCTCGCCCTGCTTCAGCTCTCACTGGTCGGGCTACAGCAGCTGACCAGCACCGATTGTCTGGCACTCTCTAGTGAGATGCACCCAGTACCTCAGTTGAAAATGCAGAAATCACCTGTCTTCTGTGTCGCTGGCACTGGGAGCTGGAGACTGGAGCTGTTCCTATTTGGCCATCTTGCTCTGCGCCCCCGAAACCAATTGTTAACTGCGTGACACACTGATTCCTAGAGAATGTGCACGGCCCAGCAGCTCAGACCATTACTACGGAAAGAAAGAAAATCATCATGGCTGCTGCTTCCTGCTCCTGACAGTGAGTCACATTTAATGTTACTGTAATAACAGAGCTGTCATTTCTACACCTCTTTGTGGACTGTCATGTCTACTGTCAGGGGTGCTGAAAGACTGGTGATGTAGTCACTCTTTGTGGGGGTCCTTCCCCAGGGAACACCCGTCAACAGAAAACACTGCGTTTCACTCGGCTGCTATTAATATTTACAGCTGGAGGCCCCCTCTCCCTAAGGCTCCTTGCTTTCGAGATTCTGGTTGCATTCAACAGACATTACAAGTTCCCAGCAGAAAGGAAGTACAAGGCGCCTGCTGCAGTCATGGCAGTGGGGCCATGCTGGGCAGGCAGATGGGCTTTGTTATCTCCCGAGGACCCGAGGTCCAACAGCAGGTAGGGGCCTGAGCTAGCTGGCACTGGCACACCCTCCAACCCCGCCTTGCACTAGTCAGGTATAGAAATGGCACCTGCCTTCCAGCTGGAGAAAGCAAATGTGTCCTGGCATTGCCCCATGTCACTTTGGGGTACATTGACAAGTCTGGAAAAATTATATTCTGTTGTGGATTCAGGGCAAGTGAATGGATGCAACTTTGATTCCAAAAGTGGTTCCACTGGGGCTATTAATTTTCACCCAGTTCTTGCCATCAGAGTGAAAAGGCCCAGCCTTAAGGGCTTCGTGAATTCTGCTGCCTGTTAAGTTACTCACAAATTGCCGGACTATCAGGGGAGAGTTGGGGTTTAAAGCATCTCTTATTGGCTGCCAGCCACAGTTTCACATACTATTGGAATTCAATATTAGCAATGACTTCTTGGAGACAGGAAGTGTCGAAATTGCTCTGTCTAGAAAACTGAGGCTCAATGGATTTCTTAATAAATACGTAGAGTGAGAACTTCTGTGAATCCGTGCTGACTAATGCTGAATGGTATTTACGTTGATTGCATTCTTGGTATTCCAAAGCCAAATCAGACCAACCTGTTAACCAAATGTTTTCTCGTGGGAGGTAGAATTGCAAGGGCTTGCCAGAGCCAGCTGGGAAGTGAGCTAGTGCAGCTCTCAAACTCATCCACTTTCTCCCCAGAGCCACTTGATTCATGCTGGTTATCTTGGAGAAAAAACTAAAGCTTCTGGTAGGAGTTGGATTTTATTTCTTTAAGACTATTAGAAGACCAAGATTAGAGGGTATATGGCCTGTTCTATGCAGGTACTGGGGATTCAGTAGTCAAGACAGCCCCACTCCCTGCCCTCGCAGACTTAGTCCAGAGATGACCCTAAAGTGTGGTCATTACCATCCTGCAGGGTGTCCTGGGGTTTTCGGAGACAGGCTCCCTTAAGGAAGTGGAGTGATGTCTAAGGGATATGGATGATCCCTGAGGGATGTAGACTGTCCCTAGGTGATGAAGGTGAACGAGTTTGTGTCTCAGGCAGAAGAAACAGCACACTCAAAGGGCCAAACATAGGACACAGCACAAAAGGCAACCAATGATCAAGTGTGAGTCGGGAAGCGGGGTTGCTTGAAGGAGTAGATGGTTGATAGGAGCAGGAGCCAGACAACGGAGATCTTGGAAGTTGGATGAGAGTCTGGACTTGATTCTAGAACAGGGTTTCTTGGCTTTGGCACTACTTACATCTGGGGCTTGATCACGGTTTGTTGTGAGGCAGGGCAGGAGGCTGTCCTGGACATTGTGCGATGTTCTGCAACATTTCTGGCTAGACTTACAGCATGCCAGTGTCACCTCCCAGTCATGACAATCGAAAATGTCTCCAGTCATTGCCCAGTGTCCCCTGGGTGATGAAGTTGCCACCTGTTGAGAATCATTGCTCCAGGGGCAATGGGGAGCCACGGAGGGGTTTTGAGCAGCAGCTCATAGCAGGAACTCTGCAGTCTTCGTTGCTACAGCCATTTCCTCTCCACCTTGGGCTGAGCTGCTCATGAGCATCGGAAGTTGTAGGAGAAAAAGAAGTTGATGTGCCTTTCTGCTATGGGTATTTTTCAGAAACTGGAACTATCAAAACTTTCCTCTTCTAATGAATTGGTATGCTTACTTTTATAATACAAAGAACCCTATCCTTTTCCCTCTTTGCTTTGGTGGTCAGAGAGCTTAGAATTACTGTTTCTACTCAGTTGCATGGGCCTCTCTGGATTGGTGAAAGTCTAAGTTGCCTACCCAGGTCCTGTAGTTTGCAGACATCAGTCAAGTGGGGCTGGGAGGGCAGGGGCGGGCGCCACAAGACCTGGAGGCTGCACGTCTCTGTCTTCCCTCCAGGGGGCAGCAGGCCCTCAGCTCCCACTATGGGGCCATTGTAGAATCTTTGGATTGTTCAAGAAACACAGGAATCCAGATTTCTATGTAAAACCTCCCAAGTTTATATATTGACAATAAATTCAAATGTTCAAATGTCTGTAAGACAAGTACCAGGTCAAATCAAATTGTCTTGGGGCTATTTTCTGCTCAAGGGCCAGTTTGTGACTCTTTTTTTTTTTTTTTTTTTTTTTTTTTTGAGACAGAGCCACTCTGTGGCTGGGGCACAATCTCCACACACTGCAATCTCTGCCTCCCGGGTTCTAGCGATTCTCGTGCCTCAGCCTGCCAAGTAGCTGGAATTACAGGGCGCCCACCACCACACCCAGCTAATGTTTGTATTTTTAGTAGAGATGAGGTTTCACCATGTTGGTCAGGCTGGTCTTGAACTCCTGACCTCAGGTGATCTGCCCACCTCGGCCCCCGAAGTACTGGGATTACAGGCGTGAGCCACTGTGCCTGGCCTTCAGTTTGTGACCTCTTGATGGGTGTTTTTTTGTTTTGATTTTTTAAAAAACATGTGTGTGTGTATATATATATATACATATATACATATATATATATACATATATACATATATATATAATTGCTTTGCTTTTCTGTTCGCTTTTGTTTTCATTGTTTGAATTTCATTTTTGGGGAAGAGTAGGGGATTGTGCTAGGGCATCTTCTCTTCACTCCCCCAGATCCATCTTGCAGCTTCTTCCACTTTGCTCTGTGTCCTGGGAACAATCAGGCTCTCTTGTTCTGTGACTTATGTGGACAGGCCCTGCCAGCATTTACAGGTGGGAAGGAAGTGAGTCTGGAATACAGATTCCCCAGCTTACTCCCTGCTGGTCCTCCCGCAGGTCCTGGCTCAGGGCAGACCGTCTTGTCTCCAGCTGCCCTGCTCCTGGTCCTTCCCTGCTCCTGGTCCTTCTAGGGTGGGTGAGCTGCGGAGCTGTGGCATCTTCATCCTCACCCTGTTGGTTTTACTCAACCCTGCATGGATCTTTGTGCATAGTCCCTTCATTAAGCTTCTCTCAATGATCTAACTTGAGGGTTTTGTTAGCTTCCTACCAGGGCCCATGGCTACTAAAAAATAAGTAATTTAGTGCAGAACATAGGAAAGTTGGAGGGTTGTTTATATGAACAAAACATAAATAATAGACTGGTCTCAGAGGATGTGTATTGGCTATAAGGAGGGGAAACCATAACTACATCAACAGGGAACATGCCTAGATTCCCATTCATCAGATCAAATCTGCTTCACATGACATGATTTTGAACCTTGACTTAAAGTAGCTCATGCCATTTTCATGTAAAACTGTGTTTATCCTGTAGGGAAAAAAACATGGGAAGTATGCTCTAGAGGTGAAGTGCGTGAGAAATGTCTCAGGAGCCTCACTTGCCTGTTCTCGTGATTGCTTATTTTCTGTCTCCTTTGCTGGCTTCTCTTTGGCCTCTCGCTCATGGAATGCAGTCTGGATGTTTCTAGGCAGCACAGAGTAGAGGTTAAGAGCAATTGCCTTTAAATTAAGTTAATGTTTGTGCTGCCTCTTATCATTTCACCTGTATCGCTGTGGAGGAGGCGATTCCTTCTCTCTAAGTTTCAATGCCCTCAAAATGCAACCTCCCAGGGTGGCAGAAAGGATGAAAGAAGCAAATGTAAGGAAAACACTTAATGCTCCTGGCACGGGGGTGCCCAGTAACTAGCAGAGATTATTAACAAATCAAGCCCTGTTGCCCAGAAAGCTGTTAACCGTTAACAGTTTGTGCTTTAATGTGAACATCTGCCCATTTACAGTATGCAATAAGCTTCCTCTGGTGCTATGACCTTGAAGCAATGCCTAATTCTAATTGTTCTCTGAATCATCAGAGAATGATTGAGTTAAATTCAATCTAATGTTGAATATATTCTTATTGTGTGCACGTTTGGAAAATTCCTATCATATTCTCCATCTCCAGTCCTTTGGCACTCCTCCCATGTCACGTTTCTGGAAGATTGCAGATAGCGGTTCTGAGACAACATTTGCAAATCCCATTAGCAGTCTGCGATTACAATCCCTCTACGTCTAGAGACCAAAACTAACTTAAAGCAGCGTGTTGCTTCCTTCTATCTTTTCATTGATTTGGGGCTGTAGTTCTCATTTTATGTGCCAATTTCAGTGAGAAGCTCATTCTCCTAGTGTACTCTTAACTTGCCAGGATAACAAGTTTCACCTTAAAATCAGTATGTCACTTGCTGGGACCAGAGGGCCAAACATGCTGAATTGGGAAAAAGGAAGACCCAATAAAGCCAACACAGAGTAAAGGGAAAAAATATTGAACCCAGTCTCGGTAGCCGTGGCTAACTCTGTATCCAGTGTGAGACTTGATTCTCTCTTAAAACCTGGATTACACACCCTTCCTGCAAATATAAATAACTATCCCTTAGCCTCTAATTCAGGGGCAAGTTGGTACAGTCACAAACCTGGATTAGAGGCTGCCACTCTCTCGTTACATGGTGCTCAGTTCCTTAACTGTGTGGCTAATAAGGTCAGCAATATCTTAGCTGGCATTTGTTGAATATTTACTACATGCCAGCACTTTACAAATATTGTGCAATCCTCAAACAAACCTATGAGATGGAAGCTCTTGTTACTGTCACTTTACTGATGGGAGAGTTTGAGTGTGACCTGGATGGAGCCCAGTGGTCCCAGAAGTGTGTGATGAGCAAAGTCACCTCTGCAGTGTCTCCTTGGAGAGACAGAGCTTGGCCTGGAGAAGTGCTTGCGCAGTCAAATCAGCACCCTGCTGACCTGCAGGAAGCAATGCGTAGGCTCAAGGGAGGTGGTCCCTGAGGGAAGGCGCCAAGACGCCAAGCCAGGTGCAGCAGGATGGGAAGGGAGGGAATGAACACAAGATGGTGGGGAGAAGGTACTCCCACCTCCCCATGGCCCTTCCCCACCTCTGGTGACCATGAGTCTACTCTCCGTTTCCATGAGTTCAATTGTTTCCATGTTTAGTTCCCACATATGAGTGATGGTTAATGGGTGCAAAAATATAATTAGAATAAGATCTATATTTTATATCACAACAGGGTGTCTATAGTTAATAATTTATTATGTATCTAAAAATAACCAAAAGGCCCAGCACAGTGGCTCACACCTATAATACAAACACTTTGGGAGGCCGAGGCGTGCAGATCGCTTGAGTCCAGGAGTTTGAGACCAGCCTGGGCAACATGATGAAACCCCGTCACTACAAAAATGCAAAAATTAGCCAGGCATGGTGGCGCATGTCTGTGGTTCCAGCTACTCAGGAGGCTAAGGTAGGAGGATGGTTTGAGCTCGGGAGGCAGAGGCTGCAGTGACTTGAGATTGCACCACTGCACTCCAGCCTGAGTGACAGAGAGATCTCATCTCAGAAACAGTGGAACTGGATTGTCCTTACACAAAGAAATGATAAATGTATGAGGTGATGGACAGCCCAAATGCCCTGTTGTGGTAACTATGCATTGTATGCCTGTACCAGAACATCGCATGTACCCCATCAGTGTAGACCCCTATTATGTACCCGTAATAATTAAAAATTTTAAAAAAGAGTGTTCCAAGTAAGTGAGCCACACGCACAAAGGCCTGGAGGTGGGAATGACATATCCAAGGAACTTCAAGATGGCTGGTGTGGCTGGATCTGAGCGAGTGAGTTAGGCCATGAGATCAGAGAAATTGGCAAGGCAAGGGCTGGTCTTTGCATGTTGTGGGCCTTGGTCAAGATTTCTGATTTTATTCTGTGTGTGGTAGCAAGCCGTTAAGATTTTGAGATAAAGAGTTATATGGTAAGGTTGGTGTTTTAAAAAGGTGATTCCAGCTGCTGTGTGGAGATGCAAATGGCAGGGGGGAAGGCAGGGAGGCAGTTGAAAGCACTATCATAGACAGGTGAGAGAGGATGGCGGCTTGGACCATGTGCCATTGTCAGAGTCAGAATCTGAGCTGAAAGTATCGCAGACAGAACCTGCTGATGGATGGAGTAATGGTTAGCACTGAGTGTCAACTTCACTGGATTGAAGGATGCAAAGTATTGTTCCTGGGTGTGTCTGTGAGGTGTTGCCAAAGGAGATTAACATTTGAGTCAGTGGGCTGGGAGAAGCAGACCCACTCTCAATCTGCATGGGCACCATCTAATGAGCTGCCAGTGCAGCTAGAATAAAAGCAGGCAGAAGAGTGTGGAAGGACTAGACTGGCTGAGTCTTCCTGACTTCATCCTTCTCCCTGCCGGGCGCTTCCTGCCTTCGAGCATCGGACTCCAAGTTCTTCGGCTTTTGGACTCTCGGACCTACACCAGTGGTTTGCCAGGGACTCTCAGGCCTTTGGCCATAGACTGAAAGCTGCCCTGTCAGCTTCTCTACGTTTTAGGTTTTGGGACTCAGACTGGCTTCCTTGCTCCTCAGCTTGCAGACGGCCTATTCTGGGAACTCACCTTGTGATCCTGTGAGTCAATTCTCCTTAATAAACCCCCTTCACATCTACATCTATCCTATTAGTCCTGAGCCTCTAGAGAACCCTAACAGAGACAGGATGTGAGAGATGAGTGAAGAAAGTGGTCAGGGGGATCCCAGGGCTTGGACTGAGCGACTCGGTGAATGAGGGTATCATGCACCAAGGTGGGGAGGAGCCGTTGTGGGGGCAACAGCAAGAGAGTTCTGTTTGGAACATGTGAAGTTTGCAGTGGATCTGTGTGAATGTTTCCATGTCAACCTGGCTGGGTCATGGTGCTCAGATATTTGGTCAAACACCAATCTGCATGTGGCTGTGAAGGTAATTGTTTAAAGATGAGATTAACATTTAAGTCAATAGATTTCGAGTAAATCAGATGATCCTCTGTAAAGCAGATGGGCCTTATCCAATCAGATCAATTGAAGGCCTTAAGAGAAAATGACTGAGGTCTCCCAAGGAACAAGGAATTCTGCCAGCAGTCTCCCTCCAAACTCCAGCAACATCACCTCTTTCCTGAGTCTTCAGGCTGCCGGCCTGCCCTTCAAATTCCAGATGTGTCAACCCCTATAATCACGGGAACCGATTCCTTAGAACAAACCTCTACACACACACACACACACACACACACACACACGGACGCGCACACACACGTACATGCACACACACAATTAGTTCTGTTTCTCTGGAGAACCCTGATTAGTCCAACATTCTAAAACCCAGAGACAAGAGGCTAGAGTTAGAACATTTAGGAGTCATCACCATATAGACTAGAGATAATTAAAAATTTTCCAGCAGCCCTGTTTAAAAAAAGTAGAAAGAATCAAAAGACATTAATTTTAACATATTCTACTTAGCCTAAAATGTTCTCACTTCAGCATGTAATTAATACAAAAACATTACGATTTGACATTATTTTCCCATATTAAGTTGCCACTGTTGGGTGTGTTTTCACAGTGACAGCACATCTCGGTTGGACCAGCCTCGTTTCAAGTGCTCAGTAGCCACATGTGACTGGCAGCTGTCATACTGCATAGCTCAGCTCTAGATGGTGTTGAACCTCTGGGGCTGGGCAGGTGCACTTCTAATGCATGTGCAGGTAGAGGAGAGCAGAGAACAGAGCCAAGACTGAGCCTAGGGCTTTCAAATGTTTAGAGGTTAAGAAGAGAAGGAGGATCCAGCAAAAGAGCCTGAGACCAGTGTCCAATGAGGCAAATGAGAGATGAGAGTGTGGAACCTAAAAGCCAAGAGAATAGATAGCATCAGTGGTCTATGAGATGCAGGTGAGAAGTGAGCATTGGATGTGGCTAGATAGAGGTCACTGGTGACCTTGACAAGAGCAATTCAATGGAGTACTGAGATGAAAATGTGATGAAGAGAAAGGCAGATGAGGATATGGAGAGCGAGAGTGCAGCCAGCTCCCTGGGAGAGAGGAGACTGGTGTGGAAGGGAGCAGAGAGGGGGGTCATGGCTGGAGGGAGGTGGGGACAAGGACATAGTGGGTTGTTTTGTTTTGTTTTGTTTGAGACAGAGTCTCGTTCTGTCACCCAGGCTGGAGTACAATGACGCGATCTCGGCTTGCTCCAACCTCCACCTCCTGGGATCAAGGGATTCTCCTGCCTCAGCCTCCCTAGTAGCTGGGACTACAGGCATGTGCCACCACACCCAGCTAGCTAATTTTTGTATTTTTAGTACAGATGGGTTTTCACCATATTGGCCAGGCTGGTCTCAAATTTCCGGCCTCAGGTGATCCACCTGCCTCGGCCTCCCAAAATGCTGAGATTACAGGTGTGAGCCACCACGCCTGGCAGGACACAGTGTTTTAAACAGGAGGTCCTACTGCCCTGTTGGAAAGGGATTCAACACAGAAGGAGAAATGAACGGTGCAGGCAAGAGACAGTGATCAAGAGTGGGAGAGAAGCCCCACTTAGGCTTAAGCTGGCACGGAGGTGGGATCCAGGACAGAGCGCTTGGGTACAAGTGCTGGTGTGTCCACATGGTGCTGGGAGGGTGGGGCAATGCTCTCTTGGGGAGTGAGCATTTGGAAAGAGAAGGGAGGGAAGAAAGGTGGATCCAATCTTCCAGAGAGTGGCAGAGAGAAGTGATTAGGTGAAATGGTGCTTGAATCTGAACACCTGTTAGAATTTCCTGGGGCGCTTTTACAATACACCAAAGCCTGGGCCCTACCACAGACCAACTGAAGCAGGATCTCTTGGGTCAGGTCTCAGGAACAAGTGTTTTTAAAAAATCTCCCCATGTGATTCCAATGGCATCCAAGTTTAGGGAACTGTAGGGTGGCCACCTGAGTCATATGAAATTGAACCTGATGCCGATGAAGCAGTTTCTATTGAAATTTTAACATAACAATCTCCAGGAGACAGAGCTTTGGACAAAAAGTCCTCCGGTCCAGATCAATTGGAAGAGAGGCCATGGTGGTCATGGCATTGAGATCTACAGAGATAATTATTTCCCCCATGGGATGTATAGAATAGAGGCAAACACAGTGTCATCATTGTAGTCATCTAAGGGTTACCATTCGCCCTGATGGGAGGAACCCAAATTAGGGCAGGAAGGAATAAATTCAGACGTAACATTCACGTACTGTGCTTAGGAAACTCTACTAAAGGCTGTTCCTGGGAAGAGTGGGCTGTGTATTAGCAGGAGCCTGAAAACCAAGGGGAAGGAGCTTAAGGAGTAGTTACCTGGTAGACTGGGTGTTCCTCCATTCATTTGTTCATTCAACATTCGATGTGTGTTTATTGAACACTCACCTACTATGTGCCGGGGCAGTTCTTATGAAAAGCTGGAAGTGCCAGCATGGAGCAGTCCCTGTGTGTATCAGCCGTTCAGCATTTGCCACCAAAAGAAAATTGTCAGAGACCCTCCAAAGGAAGATGAGGAGGTATCGTGGGTGAACACAGCAGAGAGAGGTAGGAGCTGCGTCATCTTCATCCCGCTCTGAAGTGGAATCAAATCATTCTCGGAGACCTCAATCTGCCCATCCTGAGGGAAATGCGTGAGAATGGCCAGGAACCCATCCTCGGGGAGGCTCTGGCCTCTTCATTCCTCCATGGTGCTGTGTCTACTGTGTGCCAGGCATGTGCTGGGATTGGAAACATGAAGCAGACATGGCCCACCTTTCAGGGAGCTTGCAGCTTAGTAGGAAGAGAGCCAGAGTGGAGTAGCATTTCAGAAGGCAGTTAGGTAGATTCTCCAGTCAACATTAAGGAGAAAATCAAGTCTAACCAAAATTACCTTGGGAAAAAAGAATTCTCCGGGGAGATGGGAGTCTGGCGTCTGAAATACAGCCTCTCGTAAACACAACACAGCCAGTTTTCCTGCAGCATTGGGACAGATGGCCGTCTCTGTGGCTAAGCACCAGAGGAAGCAATCGGCTTGGCTTGCATTTCGAGGTCATGTTGTATGAAAAAAGATGTATTGTCACTCTAAACACTGGTGTGCGAGATGCTCGCACCTCGGAGAGGCTCAGAACTGGATGCAAACGTTGGCAGATCCGCTCTCTGGGGCATATGCTTATTGCGGGGAAGGGCTGGCAGAACCACACACTTTATTTACATTGTTTTTCATTTAAAGTTTTCTCTGAGCACCTACAGTGGAATCTGCTTAAGCTAAATGTGCATGTAATGGGACCAACTGAGAAAAGGCAATTGGGAAGCCACCGGAAGTGTGACACCCTTGCAAGAAGAGGTGAGACTTAGGATGGGACGATGCCACAGGGGCCCTTTTCTCCAAGGCTCTGAGCATTCCAGAGGGGCCAGCCACGGGCTCCAGTACTGGTGTGAATGCTGAAGCAAGAGGAAGAGCCCCACCTGACTTCTCCCCCATCCTCCGCAGAAGACCCCACCCCATGAGGGCCCTCTAGTGGCCTTGCAAGGAGGGAGAGGAGGCAGGGTCCCTTCAGAAAAGGTCTCGGGGCCCTGCCTCTGCATCCTCTATGTGGTCTTCTTCCCTGGAGACCTCACGGAAGACTTAGCCCTGGGCCTCTTCCTAAAGTCAAACCAGAGGCACTGCCCGAAGGTCCGGGTGGAGCGTCCCCCTCATCAGTTCTGTCCTGGGCCCTGCAAGGGGCCGGGCCTGCCTGCACGCTTCACAGGGGCCTGTCATCACTGCTCACTGCTTGCCTTCTGACCTTCCCCCCGACAAGCCTGTTCCCTCCCAGCCCAAGCCTGGAGTCGCCCGCTGGCCTGGCCAGCCTTGTCTGACATTTTTGCCGAAGAAGGGGATCGAGCTAGATTCCGGCGGCTGGCTGGCTTCCCGGGTTGCGGCAGGCCTTGTCCACTTGGAGGACATCTTGCCTTGTTTGCCCACTGGGGCCCTCATGTAGACAGACCCTTGCTTGATTCTGTAGCCCTAACCAAGAATCTGAAGGTGGACTTCCAGGAATACATTCCTGCCCAGCTAAGGCTCCAGGGCTCCTGCAGGCGAAGGGAGACTCCTGGGATGGCCAAGGATGCTCACTGGTCTGCGAAGCTTGCTGAATAATTATGACACTCTTGGGGCTTACTTCTCCACACTAACCAACCTACAGCACGTGCTCACAGAGAGAGAGAGAGAGAGAGAGGCTGCCTGCCCCAACTTCGTGTGGTCTCGTATCCCTTCCTGTTCTTGCAGGATCGCTGCGCTGACCTCCCCATGAGAGGAGAGGGCAGAGTGTGGCCCACCCCTCATCCTAAGGAAGCAGGGGCCGTCCACGGCCTGCCCACCGTCCGATCACTCCAGGTGGCCCAGACCCTTTCTCGTGTGTGTTTGTACGAGATTTTCATGTTTTCGTGCCTGACAAGGGGAAGTGGTTAGTATATAAGCGGCACATCAACACCATTCTGGTAATTCTTTCTCAATGGAATTTGCCAACAATTTTTATTTCCAGAAGTCTCATGGAACCAAACAGACAAGCAACAGAAGAGCAAAGGGAAATAAATGGTTATGAGTGTTCATCACAGAAGCACAAAGCGCAAGGCTCCTTGCAAAGTCCTTGAGGCCTCCTGCCTCAGACCTTCCCTGGCTCTCTCTCCCCAGGCATCATCATCAGCTGCTGCAGAAGGGACTCCGCCTGTCTTTAGAGAGAAAGAAATCAGGATCAGGGCTCTGCCACCTTCTCTGCTAAGTCCACTAACCTCCTGCAACTCACTTCCTCTCTCTTTGGCCTGCGCCTCATGTTTTATTAAATTTTATTAAATGTTCTTTCTGGTTCCCATCACCTCTGGAGGCTTGCTTTTGTCGGGCCACCACCAGAACAAGCCAGGGAGGGAGGCACCTTGTTCCCACAGCAGCACCAGGTATCTGTTAAATGAATGCATTCAAGTGTACCGCCTGCCCGGGTTAATAGTCATTGCCTTGGGGAGGAGCACCAGCACCTCGGTCCTCATAGATTGAGATTGTGGCTAAGAGGATGGAAGCTGTGCAAAGGGGAGCCAGAGCGCAGTTGGCTGCAGCTAGAGCTCCCTGGCCCTGGCCCTCACTCCCGGCCTGCACTCCCTCCCCATCCTCTCGCCCGGGATACACACATCGTGCCTGTCTCTTACAAGCCAGAGCTAAAAGAAAAAGCAGATATTAACCCAACTAAGAAACTAAAAGGAACAACAACAAGTAAAGAGATTAAGATGAACAAAATGTAAGAAGATGTTAAAGGGTAGTAATTTGTTTTTATGAATAAATATATTCAGGGAAGTAAAAATTAAGATGTGGATGATAAAAGGGTGTCAGCTTCGGGAAACTAAAATGATTTATAAGTCACACTGAAAGGAACGAGGAACATTTTAAAGATGGAAGACAAAAGGGAAAAATTCTAGACAACGACAGGAAGGAGATTAAGGTGGTTAAAAATGGATCAAGTTGTAAACTAGAGGCCGCAGGTCTTACATAATTAGAAAGCTAAGTAAAATAAGCAACTTTCTATGTAAACGAATAAAATATTTTTAAACAGTGCAGAAAAGGAAGGCTCTTAAAGGCTATTAACCCAGGCAGGCGGCACACTCGGAAGGTCACTGCAAATAAGATGCCAATACTTGGCCGGGCGCGGTGGCTCAAGCCTGTAATCCCAGCACTTTGGGAGGCCGAGATGGGTGGATCATGAGGTCAGGAGATCGAGACCATCCTGGCTAACATGGTGAAACCCCGTCTCTACTAAAAAAATACAAAAAAGTAGCCGGGCGTGGCGGCGAGCGCTTGTAGTCCCAGCTACTTGGGAGGCTGAGGCAGGAGAATGGCGTGAACCCAGGAGGCGGAGCTTGCAGTGAGCTGAGATCCGGCCACTGCACTCCAGCCTGGGTGACAGAGCGAGACTCTGTCTCAAAAAAAAAAAAAAAAAGCCAATACTTTAGAAGCCAACAGTGGGGTTCCTGGAGCCTCCTCAGGCAGAGGTCACTGTGGTGAAGGGTCCTTAGCAGGCCTATGCAGGGCCCAGGTCCCCAACTGTCCACCTTGCCTTGGGCAGCTGGTCCATGTTCTCTCCGCTCCTTCTGAAGTGCTGGTGAGGTCTGAGGGCCCGGGCCTTCAAAAAGTGCTGCCTTTCCTGAGTCTGGCTCTAGCCTCAGAGCTCGTGAGACTCATGCTGGGAGTCACAGCCTCTCCCTTCCCATGACACCCCCTGCTCCCTCCCACTGGGGCACAGGATGCATGATCACACGTGGGTTTCTGCAGGCTCCTCGTTTTGGGGTACAAACAAGGTAGAAGGCCCTTTTGGGCTCCAGAAAAGACTACGAGCAAAAGGACAGATGACAGAGGACAGAAATAATGTTTATGTATGAATATTTCAAGCTACTTACAAAAGCTAGCTCACTCAGTTGGCAATAGCAGTACGTCCACTGTACGGGGGAAACCCTGAGGCCGGTGACCCGTTTCCCACCCCCTTTAGCAGCCGCGGTACCGCGCACTGTGCTGGTTTCAGCGCTTTCGCATCTGATTCTCAGTTCTTCTGTTTTTCATTGAAGCCATATTTGTTTTCTCTTCAGCCTACTGATTTCTGGCCCACCGTCAATTCCGACTGGTGCCCAGCTTCCCTCTTGATATGCGTGTGTTACACAGACGCTCTGTATCCCAAACAATAGAGGGATGAAATCTTCAGCATGAGTTTTTAAGTGCTGCTTCCATTTTGTCCACTAAACAGTAAGAAAGCCACACAGATTCCTCAAAAAGACTTCCATGACTTTCCCAGAAGGGTCATCTCCATAGATGTAACTGCGTAATTGTGACATTCATAACAGCCCTTTCCATGAGCAGCACAAAGACACTAAGTCCCTAGTTCCCTGATGATTTTTTTTTTTTTTTCTGAGACGGAGTCTTGCTCTGTCGCCCAGGCTAGAGTGCAGTGGCGTGATCTGGGCTCACTGCAAGCTCCGCCTCCTGGGTTCACGCCGTTCTCCTGCCTCAGCCTCCCGAGTAGCTGGGACTGCAGGCGCCCGCAACCACGACCGGCTAATTTTTTTGTATTTTTAGTAGAGACGGGGTTTCACTATGTTAGCCAGGACGGTCTCAATCTCCTGACCTCGTGATCTGCCCCCCTCGGCCTCCCAAAGTGCTGGGATTACAGGCCTGAGCCACCGCGCCTGGTCCCCTGATGATTTTTTCAAGAGGCAAAATGCATACCTTCCCAGCAGAAAGAGAAACTGCTAAGTCAATCCACGGGGCTACATACCTCATCAGTGCCTTGGCAGACACAGCCTTCTAGACCACGGCTCCTGCCCTATGGAGCCTGTCATTGGATCAGGTGGATCACACAAGGTGGCTGACCAGGCAGGTGTCATTAACTGCCCAGTGGGTGCAGAGATGCTGAAGCAG
Source organism: Rhinopithecus bieti (assembly GCF_001698545.2). NCBI lineage: Eukaryota > Metazoa > Chordata > Mammalia > Primates > Cercopithecidae > Rhinopithecus > Rhinopithecus bieti. The sequence goes on from NW_016813480.1 coordinate 3,391,620, forward strand.
TGAGTCCAGAGGCAGATCGGGACTCACCTGTGACCACGGGCACAGGTGCCTGAACGCCTGCTCCTCACTCATAAACCGGAATTCCTCATGACACCCAGTTCTGAGGGGACTCGTGCATGTTCACTGGGCTCATCTATGTCAAGCATGACTGGTACATGGTATTCACCCAATGAAGGAGGAGCGTGGAGAAATCCATGTGTGATCATGCATCCTGTGCCCCGGGAGCAGAGGGTGTCACAGGAGGGGAGAGGCTGTCACTCCCAGCATGGGTTTCGCAAGCTCTGAGGCTTGAGCCAGACTCAGGAAAGGCAGCACTTTTTGAAGGCCCCGGGTCCTCAGACCTCCCCAGCACTTCAGAAGGAGCAGAGAGAACAGGGACTGGCTGCCCTAGGCAAGGGGGACAGCCAGGGACCTCAGCCCTGCCGAGAGGCCTGCTAGGGACCCTTCTCCACAGTGACTTCAGCCTGAGGAGGCTCCAGGAACTCTCACTGCTGGCTTCTAATGTATTGGCATCTTATCTGCAATGACCTCAGCCTTAAGAGCCTTTGTTTTCTGCACTATTTGAAAGTATTTTATTAGTTTACATAGAAAGTTGCTGATTTTACTTAGTTTTCTAAGTAAAGCTAAGTGGGTTTCTAATGGGTTAAAAATGAGGGTGCAGACTGTGTAGACCAGTCAGGATGGCTGGACTGAGGGTGCTGGACCCAGGAGAGGGAACAGGGCTGGAATTGTGGCTCTGCTTGATGGCAACAATGTGACCAATCTAATCTATGTAGCTCAGTAGTCCTCAAGCTGGGAGTGATTTTGTCCCCCAAGGGATATTTGACAATGTCTGGAGATATGTTTGTTCTTGCAAAGTGGGGAGGTGTGCGGCTGGCATCTACTGGGTGGGGGCTAGGGATGCCTCTCAGCACCCTGCAATGCACACGGTGGCCCTACAACTGAGAACTGTTGAGCCCCAGTGTCAGCAGTGCTGTGGTGAGGAATGCGGCCCTGGGTGAGGCTGTGGTTCTCTGGTGAATGTATAATGAAGTGGGTGTTCCCAGACACTACCCCAGAGATGCTCAATTAGAATGTTTGGGATAAGTTACCTCCTGCTCCCACCTTGCCCAAGCGCATACATAGCACAGGTTCAGAAGCAGGTGGGCCCTGGACATGGCACTTAACAAACTGCTCTCCAAAGTGGAGGTTAACCATGACACATATGTAACGACGGACAGGCTTTGCACACTGAAGTTTTCCAAACCTTTCCAAGCATCTGGCTACATCAAGTCCTAAAACGGTCCTTTAGGTTCAGCCTTATTCCCCTTTTACAAACAAGGAGGCAGAAATACAGGAAATTTCACGTGCTCATGGTACCGATATCCACCAAGTGGCAGAATGAGGACTTGAACCCAGCACCAGCTCAGTCCCTGGTTGGCAACAATAAATGTTTGTTGATTGGATGAATGATTGAATAAATGAATAAATAAATTCAAGCCCTCTGACTTCAAAATTCATTTTCTCTCCACTCTTGCGTGATACCTCTTTAAGTATCTCATAAGGTGCTTAGATGATGACATAATGAAACTAAACTTGTATGAGTTATGATAAAAAATATGAGCAAAACTTGCTTTTTTCATACAGCTGACTTTGAAGTTGTTGAGACATTCAAATCCAGTAATGGAAATATGAGACTGAACTTTCTTTTTTTTTTGAGATGGAGTTTCACTCTGTCGCCCAGGCTGGAGTGCAGTGGCCGGATCTCAGCTCACTGCAAGCTCCGCCTCCCGGGTTCACGCCATTCTCCTGCCTCAGCCTCCCCAGTAGCTGGAACTACAGGCGCCCGCCACCACGCCCGGCTAATTTTTTGTATTTTTAGTAGAAAAGGGGTTTCACTATGTTAACCAGGATGGTCTCGATCTCCTGACCTTGTGATCCGCCCGTCTCGGCCTCCCAAAGTGCTGAGATTACAGGCCTGAGCCACTGCGCCCGGCCATGAGCCTGAACTTTCAAAGAAAGGGAAGAATGACCTGTTGAAATTTGAGCTGATAATAAGTGATGTTGCCGAACAGCGCAGTGTTCTCTATTGTCAACAACTGTTTATTTAGTGACGCTGCCTAGGCTAGAAAGGGTTAAAAATCAAGGCTCATAAAAACAGTCCTATGGACCAAGAATTTTCTAATAAGCACTTTAGAAGTTTGCCCCCTGGTGGACAGAGGGGAAAATGCAAAGAAGGTCAGGGAAATGCGATGGTCTAAGTCAGGCAGCGTTTGCCTTTCCTGTTTGTCTGAGGTTCTTCTCACTCAGAAAACAAGGAAACCACTGTCGTGGGCTGGACTGTGTCCCCCAAAGCTTCCTGTGTTGAAGCCCTAAGCCCTAGTTCCTCAGAATGTGACTGTATTTGCAGGTAAGGCCTTTGAAGAGGTGACTAAATTAAAATGAGGCTGTGAGGGTGGTTTGGCCCTGGTCCAATCTGACTGATGTCTTTTTTTTTTTTTTTTTTTTTTTTGAGATGGAGTTTCGCTCTTTGTTCCCCAGGCTAGAGTGCAGGGGGGCACGATCTTGGCTTACTACAGCCTTGGCTTCCCGGGTTCAAGCGGTTCTCCTGCCTCAGGCTGGAGGCAGTAACTGGGGTTACAGGTGCTCGCCACCACCACGGCCTCCCAAGTGCTGGGATTACAGGCGTAAGCTACTGCACTGGGCCTGACTGGTGTCTTTATAAGAAGAGATTAGGACTGGGCACGGTGGCTCACACCTGTAATCCCAGCACTTTGAGAGGCCGAGGCAGGTGGATCACTTGAGTTCAGGAGTTGGAGACCAGCTAGCCAGCATAGTGAAACCCTGACTCTACTAAAAATACAAAAATTAGCCGGCCATGGTGGCATGCACCTGCAATCCCAGCTACTCAGGAGCCTGAGGCAGGAAAATTACTGGAACCCAGGAGGCAGAGGTTGCAGTGAGCCAACATCACACCACTGCACTCCAGCCTGGGCAACAGAGTGAGACTCTGTCTCAAAAAAGAAAAAAAAAAAGAATTACACAGAGACCCCAGGGGCCTGTGCACAGGGTAAAAGCTATGTGAGGACACAGCAAGAAGGCGGCCATTGGTGAGCCAAGGAATGAGGCCTTGGAAGAGACCAACCCTCCAGGCTCCTTGATCTTGGACTTCCAGCCTCCAGCACTGGAAGACAATCAATGTCTGTTACTGAAGCCCCCCAGGACGTGGCACTGTGTTATGGCAGCCCTAATGGACTAATGCAGTCACCATTCAGGAACAAGTTTTCCCAGTGACAAGGAAGTTAAGCATTCAGTTCATCACTGAGCGTCTATTCTTTAAACTTGTGTCTAATCTATGAAGGGGCCTCTTTGTGGTCAATTGCAATCTAATTCAGATGAAACCCAAACTATACATGCATGTGAAAAGACCGAGGCCTCATCATGGAGCTTACTGGTAGCACATTGTTGATTCAAAATGAGCATTTGCTCACCTGTCTGTCCCCCTTTGGGTTCCTAGTAGGACTGTGTCTCTATTTGTTGAAAATTTTAATTTAAAAAATTTGGAAGCCATCATTTGTTTCTTATTGCAAAATTTACACTCAAATATTGTCGAAAATGTAGACCAGGAAAAATAAGAAAATGAAATCTAACAAGTCCCTGCAATCAGAGCCGATCCTGTTAGCATTTGTCATTTCTCATTCACAGTGGGGTATTTCTTTTCTTTCTGTGAATGTCCATCTGCAATGGACATATATATTCAGGGTGCCCAGTCTAGATCATTTCTTTATCTACCGCTTTGGCCATATAGGAGTGTGTGGATGTGGATGTGTGTGTGTGGATGTGGGTGTGCCAGTGTGTGCTTTAATTAACTGTATGAGCCCTTAGAAGAGTGACGCTTATTGTGTGAGAACTGGGCCAAGACTTCTATAGTGAAGATCACACAACTGACTAGAAAGAGTTTCTTAGGTATGCAAAGCAAGCACATTCTAGGAGAATGTTTCAAGCTACATGTCCTTTGCATAGCTTTGGTTCATTTACAAAACTGGGACCATCTGATACACATTGGTTTTAACTTTTTCTCACCAATAATCTGTCATAAACAACTCTCCACATCATCAAATATTGTTCTACAGCACCATTTGTACGGCTTTGAATCTTTTATTGCAAGAATATATCGTAATTGATCTATAGATGGATATTTAGTTCTTTTCTAATTGTTATTATTATCATTGCTATTGTAGAAAACAATGTTATGATGAATAACTTGGTAGCCTTTGCTTATATCCATGCTTATTTTCTTGGGATACTAAATTCTGACTTTTAAAATTTAACTTTTACCACTGGTAGATGAGGGAAAATCCCTATATTCCCAACCAATAAATGATCTAAACCAGACAATTAGCAGGAACACAGTGATCATTGCAGACGTCTGAAAGTATTCACCTTTTAGACGGAATTGTGAGGATGATGGCAATTCATGGAGGGTGGTTGGGAAGTTAGTCAGCAGGGAGGAATGAGGAAGAAAGCAGGGAGAACGTCCACGCCTTTCCATAGCTCAGCTGAAAATGAAGCTGCCAGAAAACAAGTAAGGAAATAAAAAGACAGGTAAAGAGAGCTAAGGAGTAGAGAATATGGTTGTTAGAAGGAGTGGAGTGATAAGGCTGTGGTTTGAAGACCTGATATGACTGGCATTCAGAACACTCACTCCCCACAAGGCTGGCTGGCATGTCTATTGCCCACTGTGTACTTTCGGGGGACTTGGAATATTTAGCTGGTTTGCCATCATTGCCCAGAGCCCCTGCCACTGATATGTGTACAGGAAACCATGAAGTATAACACTAGATTTGGCAAAGCAAGAAACGGAGGCAGAGCGGCTGAAGGAAGAAAACTCATCTAACACTTTACAAAGTAAAACAATTTGAGTGTTCTGTTTCACCTCTCTGATTGCTTCATTCATATGGAAAATTCAAAATTATCTGCAGTGGACATATATTCAGGGTGCCCAGTCTAGATCATTTCTTTATCTACCACTTTGGCCAGAGAGGAGTGTGTGTGTGTGTGGATGTGTGTGTGTGTGGATGTGGGTGTGCCAGTGTGTGTGTGCATGTGCATGTGTGTGCTTTAATTAACTGTATTAGCCCTTAGAAGAGTGATGCTTATTGTGTGAGAACTGGACCAAGACTTCTATAGTGAAGATCACACAACTGACTAGAAAAAGTTGCTTAGGTATGCAAAGCAAGCACATTCTAGGAGAATGTTTCAAGCTACATGTCCTGGTACCTGCCCTGCTGGCCTGGTCCCCAGCCTGTTCTATGATGATGCCCGTCAGCAGTTCCTTGCTACCCTCTGTATCTGTCTGTGAGCTCTTTTGGCTGCTGGTGGTAAACTTTTGGCCCCTGACACTTCCCTCCCCCACTCTGAACACAAGCCTACAGCACCACTTGCTCATGGGAGCCTGTGTGGGTCCTGTTGTCCCAGGAGCTTGGCCCTACACCGCTCCGGCATGGTAGACGGGCAGGCAGGTTTACAGTGTGGGAACCACAATCCTCAGAATGAGACTGGCTCTGAATCCCATTTTTTATTTTTTATTTTTATTTTTTTGAGACAGTCTCGCTCTGTCGCCAGGCTGGAATGCAGTGGTGCCTTCTCGGTTCACTGCCACGTCTGACTCCCTGGTTCAAGTGATTCTCCTGCCTCAGCCTCCCAAGTAGCTGGGATTGCATGCGTCCACCACCATGCCCAGCTAATTTTTGTATTTTTAGTAGAGATGGGTTTTCACCATGTTGTCCAGGATGATCTCTCCTGACCTCGTGATCTGCCTGCCTCAGCCTCCCAAAGTGCTGGGATTACAAACGTGAGCCACCACGCCCGGGGTCTGAATCCAGTTTTAAGAGATTGACATTGCTCTATAATCCAGCCATGGCATTTGGGATTTTGGACATCCAGGTGGGGAATGTAACGATGAGCACAAATCTGTTTCCTTGAAAGGAGGGACCCTTGCCTGAGAAGGAAAGCCTGTGGCTGCCTCTGACCCAGTTGGTCATCTTGGGATGGGTACTATGGTCCCAGCAGGCTTTGTGGAGCAGGTCACCACCACCATCATCATCATAGAGAACTTTTGTGACATGCGCTGAAGTCCACAGCTCCACGGGGACCTGTGATGAGATCTGGAGACCCAGGAAGAGGGAAAAGCAAATGAAAGCCACGATGATACCAGTACACGCTTACCAGATGTCTAAATAAAAACCGCGGACAACAAGCGCTGGCAAAGGAAGTGGAGCAATAGGAAGCTTCATAAATTGCTGATGGGAATGTATTAAAATGAATGGCAAAAAGAGCAATTACTTTTGCACCATCCTAGTAAGTTGATACAACCACTTTGGAAAACTTGTTGGTAGTGTTTATCTACAGCTGATTGTATTCTACGACTTAGCAGTTCCACTCCCAGGGGTACACCCATCTTAAGTGCATGCACTGTGCACCAAAAGACATGTGCAAAATTGTTTGGAGAAGCACAATTTGTAATTGCCCAAACCTGGAAACCCATTGGCCCATCAAGATTTGAATAAGCCAATAAAAGGTGGGATATTCTCACCATGGAATACTCTTCATCTGTGGTTCTCAAAAGTGTGGCATCAGCCAGCCTAGGCAACATGGTGAAACCCTGTCTCTCCAAAGAATACAAAAAGTAGCCTGGAGTCGTGGTACACACTGATAGTCCCAGTTCCTTAGGAGGCTGAGGTGGGAGGATTGTTTGTTTGAGTCTGGGAGGTCAAGACTGCAATGAATCATGATTACACCATTACACTCCACCCTGAGCGAAAGAGAGAGGCCCTGTCTTAAAAAATAAAGTGCAGGCTGGGCGCAGTGGCTCATGCCTGTTATCCCAGCACTTTGGGAGGCCGAGGCGGGCAGATCACAAGGTCAGGAGATCAAGACCCTCCTGCCTAACGCAGTGAAACCCCATCTCTACTAAACAAAATACAAAAAGTTAGCCAGGCGTGGTGGCAGGCGCCTGTAGTCCCAGCTGCTCCGGTGGCTGAGGCAGGAGAGTGGTTTGAACCAAGGAGTTGGGAGGAGCTTGCAGTGAGCCGAGATTGCACCACTGCACTGCAGCCTGGGTGACAGAGCAAGATTCTGTCTCAAAAATAAATGAATAAATAAATAAATAATAAAGTGCAGCATCAGTATCATAGGACAATCTGTTAGCATACTCTGGAATTTTATCTCAGACCTCCTGGGTCAGAAACTCTGGGGGTGGGGCCAGCAATCTTGTGTTTTAGCCAGCCCTCCAGGTGACTTTGGTGTGGGCTAAAGTTTGAGAACTTGCTGTAATATGGCAATAAGACTGAAGAAACTGCAACTCCAAGCAAAAATATGAATCTCAGCCATAATGTTGAGCAAAAGATGTCAGACCCAAAAGAGCGCATGCTGGAAGATTCCATTTATACGGAGCTCGGAAACAGGCAGAACTGTTTTGTGCTACTAGAAGTCAGTTATGGGTGAGGCCTGTGAGGCACCTAGAACAAAATGTAAGGGGCTAGATGTGCTTGACCTTGAGAGGGGAGGCCTCCTTACACTGTGCACCCCAGGTTCCTCACCCTTTCCCAACCTTGGTCCGAGTGGTGATTATTCTGGATGGTGTGGGCTAAAGACTTCATACATACTTGATGGTCAGTAATCCAGGGTAATCCGTGAGGGCATCCAGGCATTACTATTGTTCTGTGTCTCCATGTGGGTGCTGTGTGCACTAGGGTGTTCAGTTCCTTAATATTCTTCAACCTGTACACTTACGGCTGGTGCACTTTTCTATATATAAATACGGAATAATCTTTCAATAAAAGATTAAGTACATATCCAATGGGAATGATGCCCTCATTTCAGTGATGAATGGCGTTGGAGTAATTGCTTTCATACCATCATGGGTCGAGTGTGTGTGTGTGTGTGTATGTTTTAATGGGCTTAGAAAATAGAAAAATATATTCGGGGTCAAATCTGGTAGATTATATATAATTTTTTTTTTCTAGAAAATGACATGGGGTTTCTGATGTAGCTTAAATGGACTCTAAAGGCTATTGCCAAGAGAAGGGAGTTCCAAATGTGCTCTGAATGTGGGAAAAGCTTTGGAATGAGAGTATAACTTCCCAAGGGGCTTCCTTGAGGGGCCCCTCCCTGAAGCCTGTGATTTCTGGCACAGGCACTAACAGATAAGCCAGTGAAGTGTCCCCATCCCTTACCACCTGCATTCTGGGAAAGTGGTGGTTTCTCCTTGACTCGGTACTTTTACTTGACTTCGTGCCTTGGTGAGCTCCATGGATGGCTTGTTTTACCTGTGTCTTTGAATGCGAAGGGGAAATGTCTCTCCAGGCTGTGCTGCCAGCAGCTGTGCTGGAGTCAGTGACAACACACAGAGGAAGCCAGCTCTCGGGAATCCAAAGCATTCTGTGCAGACTCTGAAGGAAACAGGAACAGATAATTCTAGCAACTCCCGCCTGGATGTGGGGATGACTGTGATGGAGGAGAGGGCTGTTGGCCAGAACAAACCCCCGCTGACTCCTGACACTAGCCCCAGGGCCAGGCAGTGGTCGATTTCTGAGTAAAGTTGTCTCCGGAAGCAGAGTGACAAATGGCTCCCTAGCTCTGGCTCTGAATGAAAACGCATGAGCGCCGCAGCAAAGCCCTGCAGCGTTCTGTGTGATGGAAGAGAGCTTAGCCCAGCCTGCCCGCTGCCCTCCCTAGGTTCTAACCTACCCTGGGGACAGTCGCCGCCCCTGACCCCCCTTCGGACCCCGCTTCTGACCCTGCCATGGTCAGCAGAGACGCGGTGACCCAATGCTCCTGCACAGGAAATATAATGACCTAACCAGGCCTGGCAGAAGGACCGCTGGTGAGCAGCCAATGGAGAATAGCTCTGTCTATCTCAGCATTACTTCACTGTCTAAACTCCCCCGGAATTCTGTTGGATACCTAAGTATTTCAGCAAATGTGGTATCCCACTCTTCCTCTAAAGTAAGCGCCTGCTGTCGTTCAGTTCAGCATCCAGGTGCTTATGGGAGGAATCGGCCGTGGTTGCTCTGTCTGCCAGTCTGTCTAGCAGGGGCCACCTCCCTCCACCCCCGGAGCCTCAGCCTCACCCAAACCCCGCCCCCTTCCTGGGGTGTGGCCACAGCCTTCCTTATTCCCATCCTTGTCCCCTTCCCAACCCACCTCTCCTCCAGGAGAAGCCAGAGCCCGGCAGACACAGCAGCGGGATCATGGCCCTCCTGAGCCCAGCCTTGCAGTTCCTAAACCCTCTCCATTAATCATGGATTAATTTGCTTTGGCCTCTTGATGCCCTGCTGACCCTAGAGAGGCTGCTTCTCCCCATTTAACCAGGTCCTAAAGAGAGCAAATGACTGAGTGCAAACACCTTTCATATGCAAAGCCATTAAGCCAGAGCTCACACCCCGCCACCCCACTATGCTCTTGGCCACTGTCCGCTTGCCCTAATCACCCCAGAGCCAGATACCAGACAAGTAGGGACCGTCCCATGCCCAGGGCCTGCCGGAATTACTCAGACCAGCCAATCCTAAACCTGCTTACCCTGCCTCGCCTGTTCTTTCCCATGAAAATCACAACGCTCCCGCCCATTTCCCTTCACTCCCTTGCCCCGCCCCCTGCTTCCCCAGGGGGCCCCTATGATGTGGAGCTCCCAGCTCACTTTTCAGTGGCAGTCTGCTCCTGATCTGTTGGCCTTGCCGTAGCTGAATAATAATAAAACCTACATTCTAAAACATCCTCAGAGGGAAAGGCAAGGTCTTTACGTGGTCTAGGCTCTGCTGCCGACTCCGGGAGCCCCTGGTCACATATGGTTATTGAGCATTTGAAATGAGGCTGGTCAAAACCGAGATGTGCTGTGAGTGTAAAATACACACTGGGTTTTGAAGACTTAACACAAAATAAAAAAGAATGCAAAAAAGCTCAACTTTTATATCAACTACATGTTGAAATAATAATATTGTAGATATATTGGGTTAAGTAAAACACATTAATTTGTTTCCTTGTTTGGGTTTTTTTAGTATAGTTACTAGAAAATTTTGAAAATGGCTCGTGTGGCTCCCATTCTTTTTTTTTTTTTTTTTTTTTTTTAACAGAGTCTTGCTCTGTTGCCCAGGCTGGAGTACAATGGTGCGATTTTGGCTCACTGCAACCTCCGCCTCCTTGGTTAAAGCCTTTTTCTCCTGCCTCAGCCTCCTTAGTAGCTCGGACTACAGGTGCCTGCCACCACGCCCAGCAATTTTTTTGTATTTTAGTAAGGATGGGGTTTCACCATGTGGCCCAGGCTGATCCTGAACTCCTGAGTTCAGGCAGTGTGCCCACCTCAGCCTCCCAAAGTGCTGGGATTACCGGCATGAGCCACTGCGCCAGACCTCCCATTCTATTTCCACTGGACACTGCTGGTCTAAGCATCCTCTCCCACTCACCCTGCTGCCTTTTTGTCTTCCTCTTCCCTTCTCTGTCTCTCTCACTCCATCTGCCACACGCTGCCTCCTTGCTGTGCCTTGCATGCCCAGGCAGCCCGCTGTCTCAGGACCATTCTCTCCAGCTGGAGTGAGCCTCCACATTCTTGCAAGGCTGGCTGCCTCCCTTCCCTCTTGTCTTTGCCCCACCGTCACCTCCTCAGTGAAGCCTGCCCTGGCTTACCGCTCTAAAGTGTCAACATCACCCAAATTCCCTGCTGTCTCCCTGCTTTATTTTTCATGCTTAATATGTATCTGTAGCTAGTATTTGCTCATTTATCATATGATCTATGTCTCCACCAGCACGAAAGCTCACTAAGGCAGGGATTTTTGCCTCTTTTGTTCTCTGCTGTATCCCCTACGCCTGGAAAGGACAGTGCTTCACACACAGTCACACTCAATAAATATTTGTTGAATGAATGAATGCAGAATACAGGCTTTTAGCCTCAGGGTGCTCATTTCGAGTAAGAGAAGTTGAATATATGTGACAGATAGAGTGCCGGAGGCATGGGGAAGCAGGTGAGCAGTCTTCAGGGAGTCGGGAACAGGGCCAGTGGGGCAGGCCAGCCCCGCCAGAGAGGCCCTCAGACCCACTCTGACCTGCTGCAGTTAGCAGAGGTAGGAGGAGGGTACAGCAGCTGCAAAGGGGAGAAGAGAGCATTTTCATTTTCTTAAAGCTTCCCAGAAAATTTGTGGGACTTGCTTAGTGAAATCAACCCTTGAACTCTGGCTTGTTTTTAGGAGTGGGATTTGATGCAATGATGAAGAATTGGCCTGACTTGCAGGGCAAGTGGCCCAGAGGTTTCCTGTAGAGTCTCAGACCCCGTCCCAGAACGATTGATTAAAATTTGCATTTTAACCACATTCCTGACAAATCCTGTGCACATTGTATGCCAAACTGTAGTGTGTGCCATCAACAGATGAACAGAAAGACAAAATGTGGTATATGCATACAATGGAATATTATAGGAAATAATTCTTCTGCCTTTTGTGTGTGTGTGAGAGACAGGGCCTTACTTTGTCACCCAGGCTGGAATGCGGTGATGGGATCACGGCTCACTGCAATCTCAACCTCCCAGGCTCAGGCGATCCTGCACCTTAGCCTCCTGAGAAGGAAATTCTGACACACACTAACCTTGAAGATACTGTGCTAAGCGAAATAACCAGATGCAAAGGCCAACTTTTGTTCAATTCCACTTAGATGATGGAACTAAGTAGGCAAATCCATAGCAACAGAAAGTAGAATGACGGTTGTCAGGAGCTGGCGGGGTTAGGGAGAGTGAAGGATTGCTGTTTAATAGATTCAGAATTTCAGTCTGGGAGGATGAAAAGAATTTTGTGGATGGATGGTGGCAATGGTTGCACAACAGTGTGAATGTACTTAATGTCACTGAACTGAATACTTAAAAATGGATAAGGTAGGAAGATTTATGATATATA
>NW_016813480.1:3403994-3408970 GCF_001698545.2 Rhinopithecus bieti
TGCTTTTTTGAGATGGAGTTTCGTTCTCATGGCCCAGGCTTGTGCAATCTCGGCTCACTGCAACCTCCACCTCCCAGATTGAAGCGATTCTCGTGCCTCAGGCTCCCAAGTAGCTGAGATTACAGGCATGTGCCACCACGCCCGGCTAATTTTGTATTTTTTGTAGAAACAGGGTTTCACCATGTTGGCCAGGCTGATCTCGAACTCCTGACCTCACGTGATCCGCCAGCCTCGGCCTCCCAAAATGCTGGGATGACAGGTGTGAGCCATCGCACCTGGCCATGTTATGTATATTTTACCATGACAATAAAAAAAAAAAAGTGTGCTTACAAGTTTCCTGTGCTGCGGCCTGAGCATCTGCATTGCTGAACAGGTTTCTGAGTGGTGCTGATGCTACTGGTCCCAGAGCCAGTGCGTAGCAGACTTAGGTCAGTACTTCCCACTTCACATTATTGGGATCCAGCATCAGGCCAAGGCCAAACATGGTGTCTTCTGTCCCCCCAAGCTCAATCCTCTTGGTTACTACCAGCTTGGACAATAAACACCAGGAGCTCCTGTGCCCCAACCTCCACTGGGTGAGTGACTTCTCTTCCTGAAGGGCCCCATTGAGTTACCCTGACTTCAGCAGCACCTCCACTGGAGCATCCACACAGTGATTTCTCACCCACATGCAAGGGAATATTCCCTGGGTGGAGTTTTGCAGAGCTTACGTTATAGAATGCTCATACAGATCAATGAAGAATGAGAAATACCCTAATGGGAAAACGGCTAAGCGTAGTAATAAAGAAGCGTTTAATAAAACAAGAAATACAGGCAGGACACGGTGGCTTATGCCTGGAATCCCAGCACTTTGGGAGGCCAAGGTGGGGGATCACTTGAAGCCAAGAGTTTGAGACCAACAGGGCAACAAAAGTAAAATAAATAAATAAATAAATAAATAAATAAATAGTTAAATAATTTTTTTACTCTACAAAAAGTAAAAAACTAGTCAGGTGTGATGGCACAGGCCTGTAGTCCCAGCCACTTGGGAGGCTGAGGCATGAGGATCACTTGATCCCAGGAGGCCAAGGCTACAGTGAGCCATGATTGTGCCACTGCATTCAGCCTGGACAACAGAGTGAGACTGTGTCTTAAAAAAATGAAAAAGAAAAAAAGAAAAGAAAGATGGCCAAGAAATGCCAAAAATGAAAACTCTGATTAGTAATCAAACATAGAAGAAAATAATAAGAATGCATTTTTTTCATAGAGTGGGTTGGAAAACAAAATAAAAAGAATTGTAATCAGTGCCAACTTCGGTGTGAAGAAAAGGATGCCAATTCTCAGATTAGAGGGAGCCTAGATCAGTACATTTGTGGAACAATTTGGTAATATGTATCAAGAGCCTTGAAACGGTACACGCTCTTCATAAAATTCGACTTCCAGCGGTTTGTTCCTAGGAAACAAGTGGGCATGCGCACAAAGATACATGCGTGCGATTATTCACCGCGATGCTGCTTAGGGTCCCAGAAAGAATCCTAGCTTCCTAAATGGTTGGTAAAATTTATTATATCTATGTAAAAGAATATTAGACAGCTATTTTAAGTGATTCTGTGGATGATCATTCTGTCTTATTTGGAATAATGTTTAGCATGTTTGAGCTGAAAAAGCAGTTTAAAGAGCCATTTGTTGCCATCTTTATGTCCAGGAGTACCCAGTGTTTAGCTCCCACTTAAAAGTAAAAACATACAGTATTTGGTGTTCTGTTCCTGGGTTAATTCTCTTAGGGTAATGTCATCCAACTGCTCCCATGTTGCTGCATAGGACGTGGTTTCTTTCTCTTTTTTTGGCTGGGTAGTATTCCTTGGTGTAGATGTACCACATTTTCTTTATCCAATCCACCACTGATGGGCATCTATGCTGATTCCATGTCTTTGCTGTTGTGCTGTGATGAACATGCACATACATGTGTCTTTTTGGTAGAACTATGTGTTTTCTTTTGGATATATACCTACTTTTAGGGGAGGGAAGGAGGGGAGCAAGGGTTCAAAAACTAACTGTTGGGTACCAAGCTGAGTACCTGGGTGATAGAACATTGATATCCTAAACCTCAGCCTCACATAATATACCCAGGTAACAAACTGGCACATGTACCCCCTGAATCTAAAATAAAAGTTCAAAAAAAAAAAAAAGAAATAAGAATAGAATGAAATAAAGAGAACCATTGGTATATATGAATTAAATTTGTTTGAAAAGGACAGATGACACATATTTTTACATAAGGAAAAGTCTAGAATCTATGTCACAGTGATTGTCTCTGGGTAGAAAGATTGGGAATTATTTTAATTCTGTTTTTGTTTGTTGCCTTTCCATATTACCTGATTTTCTACAATGATTATGTATTACTAGAATTTGGTTTCTTTAAAAAAAATATCTCCCACATTGGCTCATGAAAAGAGCACGCAAAAGAAACCATAGTTACAAAGAGGAAAGGTGTTTACCAGGCTGAGCTCTTGTGTAACATGGGATCACTGCAGGTAAACCAAAAAGGCAATAATTGGACTGACTGTCAAGGGAAGAGTCATTCAGGGAATTAGCAATCCCTTTGGAAGAAGTAGAGTGCCCGTGTTTACCAAGCTCCAGGCATCAAATGTGAGCAGGGACTCAGTGAATTTACTAACAGCATAATGCTGTTGGCAGAAAGCTGGGTTCCCTTCTGCCATTCACTGCTACCGTTTCATGGATACCGGCCAGGCGGCAGCTGCGGGGCTCAGCACTGGACCGTGTTCTCTCATCCAACTCCAGTGATAACCCTGAGAAATGAACATGGTGCCCTGTGGCATGGGCTAGCTAGTGGGGACCCGAGCCTCTATTTGTTGTTGCTGTTTTAATCTTTTTCATTGACAAATAAAAAATTGTATATATTTATTGTGTACAGCATGTGGTTTTGAAATATGTATACATTGTGAAATGACTAAAGAGAGCTAATGAACCTATGCATTAGCTCACATGCATTTTAATTTTTTACTGTGAGAACACAAAATCTACTCTCAGCGATTTTCAAGAATACAATGCATTGTTATTAGCTCTAGTCACCGTGCTGTACAATAGGTTTCTTGAACTTCTTCCTCCAAAGTTGAACTGAAACATTGTACCCTTTGACCAACATCTTTCCAGCCCTTGACCCACCGCCTCTGGTAACCACTGGTCTACTCTCTCCTTTTATGAATTCCATTTTTTAAAATTCCACATGCGAGTGAGATTATGTGGTATTTGTTTCTGTTCCTGACTTATTTCTCTTAGCATGTCCTCTGTGTTCATCTATGTTGTCACAAAGGGCAGGATGGATTTCCTTTTTTAATAGACTAAATAGCAAAGCGTGGTGGCTCATGCCTGTAATCCCAGCACTTTGGGAGGCTGAGACAGGTGGATCACTTGAGGTCAGAAGTTGGAGACCAGCCTGGCTAACATGGTGAAACCCCATCTCTACTAAAAATGCAAAATTAGCCGGGTGTGGTGGTGCAGACCTGTAATCCCAGCTACTCAGGAGGCTGAGGCAGGAGAATTACTTGAACCCAGGAAGCAGAGGCTGCAGTGAGCTGGGATTGTATCATTGCACTCCAGCCTGGGCAACAAGAGGAAGACTCTGTCTTAAACACACACACACACAAAATAGTATTCCATTGTGTATATACACGACCCTTTATGTATCCACGCCTCTGCAGATGGACACTTAGGGTGACTTCCTGTTGCAGCTGCAGTGAACGCCACTGCAATCAGCATTTTGCAACTGTCAAAGTGCAGACAGCTTTTTGACAAACTGATTTTCCTTTGCTTTGGGTCTACTGTACACCCAGTAGAGGGACTGCTGGATCAGAAGCCTGGATTTGAATCTCGTCTTCCTAATTCCAAAGCCCTCCTCTCCCCAAGACCCTTCACTCCCTCTCCTACCTCCCCGTGTGAGCAGAGCCTCCTCGAATGAAGGACGGGCACGTTCTCCTGGCAACAGGCACACAACAGGACACTGTCTCTTCCAGACCCTTGGTCCCTAAGACAAGATCCCTGTAGATCTTGTTTATTTTTGCAGCAATCCAAGGGATTTGGTTTTGACAGTACAGCCCCTGAATGTTCCCACGGCAACCTGGATGCATCCCAGCAATGTTGTGAGAGAGCCACAATCCAGCTGGGGGTGAGGTTATTATGGTCACAAGGTGGACATCCGTGGGCGGGAAACCTGGCAGGCACGGGTCTTCTGCAGGGATCTGTGTGATCCCCGTCTGCCCTGCCAGCCACACCGCCCTTCAGCCGGAAACAATGGGAACACCAGGAAGTAATCGAGAGCAATATTGGTGTGCTTTTTTTTTTTTTTTTTTTTTTGAGACGGAGTCTCGCTCTGTTGCCCAGGCTGGAGTGCAGTGGCTGGATCTCAGCTCACTGCAAGCTCCGCCTCCCAGGTTTACGCCATTCTCCTGCCTCAGCCTCCTGAGTAGCTGGGACTACAGGCACCCGCCACCTCGCCCGGCTAGTTTTTTTTTTTTTGTATTTTTTAGTAGAGATGGGGTTTCACCATGTAAGCCAGGATGGTCTCGATCTCCCGACCTCATGATCCGCCCGTCTTGGCCTCCCAAAGTGCTGGGATTACAGGCGTGAGCCACCACGCCCGGCCTGGTGTGCATTTTTTTAGTGGTGAGTTCAGGACATCCCAGGCCTCTGTGCAGGGCTGTGCAGGGGACACCCCTGATCTCCTGGGGGTGATTTCATACGCTGCAGTGAGAAGGCCACTTCTGCAGTCTGCACCGATGTGGCCCTGACTCCTTCTAACCACTCTCTGCAGGAAAATTAGAATAATCTACTTGGGACCCGAGCAGCAACCCGTGGTATTCAGAACTCACTTTTTTCGGTGACTTCAACAATGGGAACACAACTGGAAGCTGGACGCAGAGCAGAGAAACAGATTTTCTTTCTTTCTTTCTTTCTTTCTTTTTTTTTTTTTTTTTTTT
>NW_016813480.1:3413011-3450862 GCF_001698545.2 Rhinopithecus bieti
TTTTTTTTTGTGAAGTAACTTTGTGAGGTGATGAACGTGTTAATTTAATTGTTGTAATTATCTGTCTATTTATTTTTATTTTTTATTTTGTTTGAGACTGCGTCTTACTCTGTTGCCCAAGCTGGCATACAGCGGCTCGATCTCGGCTGACTGCAACCTCCACCTCCTGGGTTCAAGCGATTCTCCTGCCTTAGCCTCCCTCGTAGCTGGGATTACAGGGACCTGCCACCATGCCTGGCTAATTTTTTGTATTTTTTTAGTGGACATAGGGTTTCATCATGTTGGTCAGGCTGGTCTCAAACTCCTGACGTCAAGTGATTTGCACGCCTTGGCCTCCCAAAGTGCTGGGATTACAGGCATTCACCACCATGCCCAGCCGGTAATTATTTCTCACTGTAGACACATATGAAATCATCATATTGTACAACTTAAAAACATGCAATTTTTATTTGTCAATTATATGTGAATGGAGCTGGAAAGAATAACATACCTTTTAAAGTTAAAATTAAAAAACTACTCACTGACAAGTGAATCAGATTCTCAGAGCAATTTGCTCTTCTCTGGTACACCCTCCAAGTCAGTTTGGTTACCTAGTGAGATAGTTAATTTTATGTGTCAACTTGACTGGACCAGGGAATGCACAGATATCTTGTGAAACATTATTTCTGTGTGTCTGTGAAAGGGTGTGTTTCTGGATGAGATTGGCAGTTGACTTGGTGGACTCCAGTAGAGCAGATTGTCCTCTCCAATGTGTGTGGGTGTTAGCCTGTTCTCATGCTACTAAAAAATACATACCGGAGATGGGGTAATTTATAAAGAAAAGAGAGTTAATGGACTCACAGTTCCACATGGTTAAGGAGGCCTCACAATCATGGTGGAAGATGAAGGAAGAGCAAAGGGATGTCTTACATGGCAGCAGGCAAGAGAGCATGCGCAGAGGAACTCCCATTTATAAAACCATCAGACCTCATGAGACTTACTCACTGTCATGAGACCAGCACAGGAAAAATCCATCCCCACGATTCAATTACCTCCCACCGGGTTCCTCCCACGCCATGTGAGAATTATGGGAGCTACAATTCAAGATGAGATTTGGGTGGGGACACAGTCAAACCATGTCAGTGGGCATCATCCAATCCACTGAGCGCCTGAGTCAAAGAAAAGGTGGAGGAAGGAGGAAGTCACTCCTGCTTTTCTGCCTGACTGCCTGAGCTGGGACATCTCATCTCATCTTCTTTGCCCTCAAACTGGGGTTCACACCTTTGGCTCCTCTGGTTCTCAGGCCTTTAGACTCGGACTGGATGACACCATAGCTTTCCTGGATCTCCAGCTTGCAGATGGCAGATTGTGATCACATGAGCCAATCTCTCATAATAAATCTCTCTCTCTCATATGTATCTCCTATTTGTTCTATTTCTCCAGAGAACCCTCACTAATACATCTGCTTTCCCAGCCAATAGAGGGTAAGAAGATCCTGTGAACAAAGTGGATGCTTCTCCCAGCCCCCTTCTATGGGGACTGTGCACCTGTCCCTTGTCCCTTTGCACCTTGGAATATTGGCTGCTAAACACTCACAAGTGCCCCCTTCTCAGGAGAACTGTCCTTGGCAGAACAAAATGCAATTTGCCCAAAGGATACAAGCAGCCCCATCCCCACCCCAGGGAAGCCCGCAGCCAGGGACTGACTGACACAGGACACAAAAGCTCGGCTGCCTGGCCTCAAGGGGAGCCAACTTTGGATGCAATTCACACCCCCCAGCTCCCGGTGCCTCCCGTCCCCAGCTGAGATGCACCCTTGCTGAGGTTTTCTCTGCTTGACCTTTCTCCTGAGAATACGTCCTCAATCAGTCATGGGTATCCAAATCCTCACCTCAGGCTCTGCTTCTAGGAAGCCTGAGTTGGAGCCGAGGGCTTGGAGGAGAGATGTCCATGCAGCATTATCAGAGAGCACCACCACTCACTGTTTCCGCGTCAGCTGCTGAGTGATCTGGCCTGCCCTCACACCAGACGGCAGGTCCACCCCAGAGCCCACCAGCCAGCTCCTTGTCTTGAGTTGGCCCACTGGTGTCCATCCCATGGACAGCAGCTGCTGTCGGCCACCCTGGTTTCCCGTGGCTCCCGCTGCTTCCTGCTGTGCTCTCTCCAATGTGTTTTCTTCAAGTCCCCAGAGAAGGCACTTGGGACCACGTCACTGCCTGGCTCAAACTGCCCAGTGACCTCCACCCGATTTAGAATGCAGTCCTGCGTGACCCACGGACGTGACCCGGCATGCCAGGCCCCTGCTGACCTCAGCCCTCTCGCTTCCCTGCTCTCCTTCCCCTGCATCCCTCTGGCAGCTCCATACCCTCACCCCTCTGTGGGCGTCCAGACCCATCCTGAGAGTGTCGTGAATATGTGCGGATCTCGGACACCCTGGACATGCGCCTGGCAAGCTCCCTGTCCATTCTTCAGAGTGTGCTTGGGCATCGTTTCTCACTAGAAGCACCCTGGGTCTCTCTGTGCCTCCTGGTGGCTCACGTCCTCAGTCAAAACAAGTGTTTGTGTTCTTGGTATCCCGAAGCCCAAGAGGACAAGCGTGTGAATGCTTTGTTCATGGCTGTGTGATGGGTGCTCAGTAATCATGTGTGTAATACATGAACTAACTGATAGCTCATGACCTGATACCAAGTACTCAAAGCATAGCCATCTGGGGCTACATCTAGTGTAGGACAAAGAGCCCTGGCCACTTACTCCCATGGCTCCTCAAAGCCGTGCTGCAGCAGTGTCCAGAACTGTCTATTCTGACACAGAAAAAGATAAACTAGCAGGTTCTCTGGGGATTCCAGACTTTAACTGGACATATTCCAATTCCCTGTTGTGGTTGGTCTGGCCTCTTTAAACAAGCAGGTAGGATGTACCTCAAGTTGACAGTTCCCTCTGTCTGGGACACCCCTCCCAGGCACCTCCATGGCCTGGCCTCTCACTTCCCTTGCCTTTGAGGTGACTCAGGTGCCTCTCAGTGGGACCTTCCCAGACCACATTATTTAACATCTCCACTTCCCTGTCCCTTGCTCTCCATCACCTGATCCTCTTCTCCGCTCTGTTCCCTGCACGGCAGTTCTCCGCCTCCAACGCAGAAGTTATTTGACTTATTTATCTTGTTTGATGTTTCCTGATAGGGTATCCATTCCGGGGCCAGGGTTTGTGTTTTCCATGTTGTTCAGTGCTATACCCCCAGTCAGCCCAGTGTCTGGTACACAGCAGGTACTCAATAACTGTGTGTTGAATGAATGTATACAATGGAAGCAGGAACATCTAGCTAAGGACATATGGCCAGAGTCATGTAAATTTTCAGGCTGGATTCAGGAAGCATGCAGCCCAGAAGCATAAGCAGGGAAGCTGTGTTGGGCAGGTGGCCTGATGATGGAGAGAGCTTCGTGAAAACAGAGCCACCCAGTCCTGGTCTGCTCCGTTTGTCTTCTCTCTCAATAGAAATGACCCTGAAACTGGAAGTGGAGCCAGACCTCAGTAATGGTATGAATTAGTTCTGACACGTTCATGGGGGAAAACAGGCCACATTCTTCGATTTTTCACAATCCCATCAAGCCCCCTTTTGCCCTTTCTTCAAGGGTGAGCAGGAAATCCAATCTCCATGATTTGGGAAAGGACTCTTCCCCACAGCGTTATTCTAGAGTCCCTGGAGGGTCGTGCATAACAGTGCCCTGCAGGCCACTTGCAGTGCCTCCTTGTCCTGACCCAGGCCAGCCATGAGGCAGCATGGGGCTTCCCAGGCAAACCTCTCACCTTCTTCCAGCCCTGGCCAGAAAAGCCGATCTTGAGTCCTGGATAACTGGAAGGTGTGGTTCAAGAAGGAGGAGGAAACAGGGAGCCGCCTGGGAACTCTCCATCAGTTCAGACAGGCGGGCCGGTGCAGGACCTCCTGTGCAGCCAGGAGGCTTGCTGGAGGCCCAGGGGTGTGGCAAGGGGTCCATGAGAAATCCCAGGGAATGGTTTGAGGCAAAAATACTGTGGATATTCAAAGGGAGAAGAAGCAGAGAAGAAGGAGGATACCAAAAACCACAGAGCAATGAAAGTGACAGAAGTGCAGGTTAGATTAACCAAACCATGGCGTATTATCAAATTTTAATATGATGGTTCATGCATAAGGAAAGGAATGAAAGATTCCGGGAAGTTAACTTGTATTCAGTTGACCTCATACCTCGTTACATTTCTTGATAGACTAAAATGCAGCATAAAAGAGAGCACCTTAGTTTTGGCAAGAAGATTTCAGTCTTCTAGATATTTGCCACTGTAGACAAGTTGCGGAAATATATCACATACGTCACGAACTTGCTGCACGCCGACTGTGTTTGGCTAGACATTGGAATCACAAATATGAATAAAACATGGCCCTTGCCTGAGAGAACCTCAGCCTGGTGAGTGAGTCAGCTATATAAAAAAGCAATTATGATACACTTTGATAAATGCTGTAATTGAGTCATTTAGAAAGCCCTGTGTGGCGAGACAACCAGGTGACTTTGTAGCAGGTTGAAGAACATTAATTATTCAACATCAAGGTGGAAGAGAGTCTCTACTCCCTCACCACGAAGTTTTAAATCAGTTCTATGTTGTGCAAACCCTTTTCGAGACTTAGACGAAGATATCAGAGTCATGGTGATCAAATTTGCCAGTGATGTCAACTTGTGAGGATAGCTAATACAGTGGCCATGCATCAGGATGCAGGGAAAACTCTGAAACCGAGAAAAGGTATGTCAACACTGAAAGATAGCATTTGTTAAGGAAAAGTATAAAGTCATCACTTACATTCTGATATGATTTTTGGAGAAGTTCTGAAAAGGTTTCTAGAGGATTTAGATGTCTGCAAGTTCAACATAACCCAGTCTTATGAAAGGACTGCTAAAAGGTGAAGGAGCCTCCTTAGGGCTGCTAGAATAGTGTGATGTCCAGGACAAAGAATGTATTCATTCTGTGTTAGTCCCACTCTATTCTGCACAGATTAGACTGTTTCTGGAGTCTTTACTAACTGAAGGCACTCCACCTGGGTGGCAAAAAGTCCGGAGACCATGAAAATGGCGAAGCAGTTGAAGCCCCAATCATCGGGGGCCGTCCGGCTCCATCGGGCAGCACGGGAGAAGCATCAGATGAGATCTGTCCCTCTGCCAGTCCCCTGCTCCTCCCCAGAACTGAGGAGCCTGTGCTGATGACAGCCCTTGCCCCACAAACTAGCAGGATCTAGAAAGTTTTCAGAGCTCTGTAGGAAGGGTCCGTGCCATACTCTGGCACTGTGGTCAGCAGCTCCCTTTCTTCCCTCTATAAGAAGGACTGGTTGGTTTCCTTTTGCTCAAGTCTTTTGGGTATTTCAAGGTTTCTCTGATGTGAACTGGCGCCTGGTGCTGGCTTCTTGCCCCTCACTTCCAGTCCCCCATCTCTGAGGATGCGGCTCTGTGCCTCCTTCATCAGTCACAACTCTTTCTTTTGTAAATTGCCTAGTCCCGGATATGTCTTTATCAGCAGCATGAAACCAGACTACTACACCCATTTATGTGAGAATTCAGAATGGAGGGTAGGAATCTGTATGCTTAGCAAGGTTACCAGATTATTTGATGCAATTGGTCCTGAGACTGGCATCTCAGATCCACTGTAAAGATCACATTTGTGCTTTTCATTATGATGATTCTAAGAAGTCAAGAAACTGTTCAAAATATTACAGAGTTTAAAAGGCTAAGTTTCAAAGCTCCTCAAGCCTCAACACCAAGTCAAGATCGCACTGTTCCTCAGCTTCTGGGACGCGGTTGCTTCCGCTCCAGCTGGAAGGTCAATTGCACAAGCCAGGTCTTTCTAAAGGCTGAGTTCCCAGAGCATTTTAGGGTGAATTCCCTGGGGGCACTGACATGGTCTTGCCTTGTGACGCACCCTGGGCCATTGCCTGCCTCTGCAGATGCCTGGGAACAGCTGTGAGCATCTGCCTTCCTTTGTGACCTGGTGAGGTCTGAGGTGAACCCATGATGTTAGGCCAGGAGCCAGCACATGACTAAAGGACTGTGACTGTGCAGGAGACTAGACTTCATTTCCTTTGGGAACTCAGCCTGTTCTCCTCTCTCTCAGTGTCTGGCCTCGGTTTTCTTCTCAGAAAAGGTTTTGAATTCCCATTATTGAGTATTTGAGATTAGCATCTCTCCATATTTACAGATGTAATATGTAAATATCTTACATACTTAAAATTATAAATAATGTGTGCATATATAATGTACATAAGTGTGTATATGCATATATTATCTATCTATCTACCTGTCTATCTGCAATGCCTGACATTTATCTGGCAATTCCTAACCCTTCTATCACGGGTGCACACTCTGTCTGTCTTTCATTTATTTATTTTTTTTAAGACGGAGTCTCGCTCTGTCGCCCAGGCTGGAGTGCAGTGACTGGATCCCAGCTCACTGCAAGCTCCACCTCCCGGGTTTATGCCATTCTCCTGCCTCAGCCTCCCGAGTAGCTGGGACTACAGGTGCCCGCCACCACGCCCGGCTAATTTTTTGTATGTTTTTTTAGTAGAGATGGGGTTTCACCGTGTTAGCCAGGATGATCTCGATCTCCTGACCTTGTGATCTGCCCGTCTTGGCCTCCCAAAGTGCTGGGATTACAGGCTTGAGCCACCGCTCCTGGCCTCTGTCTTTCAATATATCACCTTGACACAAATGAAATGTTTCCCATATCCAAAAAGTGGCTAATAATAATTAGCGTTAGCCGTAGTCACAATAGAGCAATTTTACTTTCACACGTTACATTTCATCTCATGCTACACTGATGAGATACAAACAAACGTACTCAAATAAACTAGAACACATTTTATTAATGCTGGATTTAAAGGGACAGCCTTTTACTGAACGAGCCCAGAGTAGTTGCAGCCATAACTGCAATAACCTACAAGTTGGGACACAAAGACGACAGGCAGAGGAGGAAGCATCCAAGAGCTTAGATGTCCCTGGAGCACTTCACGGGAATGAGTGTGCATTCAGAAGTCAGAAATACCACAGCAGCTGCTCAGAACCATTGATGCCCATGAAATCCATCCGCCATCAATCCAGGGCCTTGGGAGGATTTATGCATGAATTTGGAGGCCAAACAAGGATTTTCTAATATCAAAGGAACACACCAAGCGAGTCAGAGACTCTCTGGCGTTTGTGAAAAAGCGAAAACACGTGCAGGGTCCTGCTGGTCCACCATCTGCAGGACGGTGAACACCCTGCCAAGAGCTCTGTGGTCCCAGGTGCCTCCTTGTCAGCAGACAAGATTACATTCTCTTCTTTCCCCGCTCCCACCAAAGGTGTGGTGTGTCATGGGATGGATCAGTATGACATTCTGTCAGAGGCATCACTAATAGACGAGGAGTCAGAGGAATAGAATCCCTGACCCGGCTTGTCTTTGAGGCTCCTTGGCTGGCTTTGACAACCACTCCCTCAGCCCAGGGCCATGCCTAGCTCCGCACAGGGTGTATCACCCTTACTCTTCAGGGAAATCAGGTTTATATTCGTCACCAGTTTTAGCAGTCCTGCCTGTGAGTCATATTTCATATCAGATGGTTACCCGGATGAGCGATGAGAGAGTGGCACTTCTGACGGCACATTAAGTGGGGAGTGTTAGGGATGTGGGGAGACGGGTGTGGACAGGGCCAGCCATCCTGTTGCTGCCTTGGACCACCCACACGGTACAACAGGAAGATCTTGAGAAAAACCCTGCCCCTAAAACATCTTTCCCAACAGGGGACTGTGGTGCCTGAGTTCCCACCGCTACTTACTTTGTTCTCTTTTTTTCAATTAAATTACTCCATAAAGCTGTGGATCAACTAAGGAATTCCATGAACAGTTGTCTAGTCCCAGTTAGTTTATAAGATTAGTGAAGCAGATCTAGCTGAGGCGGAGGACAGTCCAGCATTGGGAGGAGGGAGTCCGGACCAGAGTGTGGCTTGCAGGGAAGCCCCGTGCCCACGCAGAACAAGGGCACTGGCAACTAGCTGGGGGGCAGGAGAGTGTGGAATTGGTCAAAATAGTCTGCGGGTCTCCACAATAAATAATTTTCATAATGGGTGATGCCAAAGTCAACTCTACTTGAAGTTTTCTATCTGTTAATATGTGGTGAAGAAAATGCAAGCAGAGTTGGTCCAAAAAGCGGCACAAAATTATCCTGAAAAACAACTTGTTCTTATCACCAGAAATCATTTGCTGATTGTTAGGCTCAGGATCTGGACAAAAGCATACCACAGATTCAATCTCTGCCTCCCCAAAGCTTGTCAATCTAAGAGAAACACAGAAGTAGGACATAGAGAGCAGGGATAATCATCAAAATGTGATGGGCGGTGAGATATTTACAGCCAGTGTAACTCTGGAATGCACAGCTGCGATCCTCAGCGCAGCTGGGAAATGGAATCAAGGGTAGGTCCATCCGTCAATCCATCCTTCATTCAGTCTACAGTGCTCACTGAGTGCCAGCCATATGCGAAGCCCTGCACTGAGAATTTGAGGTGTGAGAAGATGAAATACCAGATTCTTACTCTCAAGGAGGTTACCATCCAGAGGGAAGCTAAGGCACATGCGCGTGTGCGCGTGTACACACACACACACACACACACACACATTGCAGAGGTAAGAGCACAGCTGTGGAGTCAGACAGGCTACCATCAGAATCCAATTTCAAGGTGCCACTCTGAGCCAACAATTCCTCCTCTGCTATAAGGGGTAATATGCACCTTGTTGGGTCATATAAACACTGAAGTTGACAATAAAAAGTCCTAGTGCAATAATGGACCTAATAAATGTCCATTCCCCTCTTTTCTTGCATAGATGACTGTGATGCAAGGAAGAAGCTGATGTGTCACAATACACATCAGAGTTCTCAGAGTTTAAAGAATAGAGGTGCAATTATTTACAGCGGAGCGGGGGCGGGGGCTCAGGAAAGAGTTCACAGAAGAGGTGACATCTGAACTTGGCTTTGAATATGAGCAAATCTGGATATGTAGAAACAGGAGACATGGAGTGACAGGTAATTCTGGGAGGTGATGAGAGATCATGCCAAGCTAACTTGGAACTTCAAGTGTAAGCAAAGTGGTTTCAGCAGGAAGATGAGAACAATCAAGCGATCGTTTATAAATACACATCTTATAGCTGGTTTCTTGTCTACTGGAGAAGAATTCTGAGCAATTTTAGAGTCCAGAAAGTGTGACAATAGGTAATGATGGTCTACACTATGGTGATGAAGATGGAACAAAAGGTAGCTGGGAGAGGCACCAAGCAGGATATGTGGGTGAGAGTATAGAGAGTTCTTTGCTACGTGTAGCCTTAGTGACGGGAAGGATGGCGGCCCCCACAGACAGAAACAGGGAAAATACAGATGACAAAGATGATAATGAAGGTCATGCTGGCAGATTCTATTCTGGATTACTCAGACTTCTGAGAAGAAATTGCCTGCAGGCAACTGAGAATCTAACTGGAGCTTAGAGGAGAGATCCCAGGCAGAAAGGTTTGTGAGACATCAAGGTCAGTGGAGAGATGAAGAGAAGAGAGATGAGGATGAGCTCTGGGACATGGACATTGTGGGGTGGAGGAGGAAGTAGAAGAGGAGGGGACAAGGAAGCTGTAATGAGAGAGCCAGGAATACTGGAGAACGCAGTGTTGTGAAAGTCAAAGAAGGAGGAGCTCCTGGCAGAAGGAAGAGGTGGCTTAGGGACCAACAGTGCAGACAGGTTAGAGAAAAGGAGGAGCAAGGGTGTAGGTTTGCAGTTTAAGACTTATGGATGATACCTCTCTTACATTGTTATTCATTTTTGTCCATGAAAGGTTTGTTTTTGCTTTGGGGTTTTGCATGGATTCTTTTTGTAATAACAATGACAAGATTACGAATGACCTTAAAGAGGTGAAAACCAGATTGTAAATGTCTCAGGGGAGACTGCAAGGTTAGGAAGTATAAACAATGATTGTACATTGCTCTTAAAGAAGTTGCACAGCAAAGAAAAGAAAGATAACTCAAGCGCTAAGCCAACGGAAGGTTTCAGTCAGTGATGTGCTAGAAGCTTCTGACCTTCGGGAAAACTGATTATGAAATTTCCAGGAATTCTGTGAGCTACTTGTTAAACTGGCTTGAAATACTCCCATGATTGGAGTGTTTACAGAAATTGGCAAATGCTGTAAATCAGCCACCTCCCCCCTCACGCCCAGCCAGTTGTTACACACTTACCAGCACACCAGTTTCTAGGCTGGATGGATGAATACCATGGACAGGGAGGGATTTAAAGGTGGATTAAGATAGAGGGATATGAGGTTGGGATAGGGGAAGGGAAACAGTTCCAAGGTTTAGAAAGCCCCAGGTGTCATTGTGCCAGGTGGGGATACTGAGGTTGGGGAGCACGAGTGATTGTGAGGGCAGGATGTGGAAAGCATCATTGCATGTACTCGGGTGAGGGAGTTATTAAACCTCCTACCCCACTTGATTCAATTAAAGAACAATTCCACATCTCAGCAACAGAAAGAAATTAGGCCAGAACTAATGAAAATTATGCTTGAAGAAAAATAAATTTTTAACCACTTTATTGAGGTATGATTGGCATAGAAAAAGCTGTAGATATTCGATGTATACAACTTGCTGCATTTGGAGATAATTATACACCATGAAACCATCAAACCGTCATCACTGTGGATACCATAAACATATCCCTCAACTCCAAGTTTCCTCTCATTTTCTTTGTTTTCCTTTTTTCAACTTTTTTTGGTAAGATCACTTAATATGAGATCTACTGTCTTAGAAAAATGTTAAGTATACAACACAATATTGCTAATCATAGGCCCTATGAAGTAGATCTCCAGATCTCATTTATTTTGCATTACTGAAACCTTTTTTTTTTTTTTTTTTTTTTTGAGATGGAGTTTTGCTGTCACCAGGCTGGAGTGCAGTGATGTGATCTTGGCTCACTGCAACGGCAACTTCTTCCTTCTGGGTTCAAGCGATTCTCCCGCCTCAGCTTCGCCAGTAGCTGGGATGACAAGTGCACACCACCATGCCCAGCTAATTTTTTTGTATTTTTAGTAGAGACGGGGTTTCACCATGTTGGCCAGGATGGTCTTGATCTCCTGACCTCATGATCTGCCCACCTTGGCCTCTCAAAGTGCTGGGATTACAGGCGTGAGCCACCGTGCCTGGCCTCACAGCAGTATTTATTGAAGAGATTGGTCCTTCTCTAATGCATATTCTTAGCATCTTTGTCAAAAATGAGTACATTGTAGATGTATGGATTTATTTCTGGGTCCTCTATTCTGTTCCATTGGTCTGTGAGTCTGTTTTTATGCTGGTACCATGCTGTTTTGGTTTACAATAGCTCTGAAGTATCATTTGAAGTAAAGTAATATGATTTCTCCAGTTTTCTTCTTTTCTTTTTCAGGATGCCCTTGAATATTCTGGGTCTCTTGTGGTTCCATATACATTTTAGGATATTTTCTCTATTCCTGTGAAGAATGCCATTGGTATTTCAACAGAGACTGCATTGAATCTGTCTTTTTCCAGAACTTAGAGGAAAGGCTTTCAGTTTTCCCCCTTCAGTATGATACTAGCTGTGTGTGTGTCATATATGACTTTTATTGTGTTATGTTCCTGTTATACTCCGTTTTTTTTTTTTTTTTTTATCATGAAGGGATGCTGAATTTTATCAAATGATTTTTCATCATCAATTGAAATCTTATGGTTTTTGTCCTTCATTCTGTTAATATGATGTCTCACATTAATTGATTTGCATATTTTGAACCATCCATGTATCCCTGGGATAAATCCCATTTGGTCATGATGAATGATCTTTTTAATGTGTTGTTGAATTTAGTTTGCTAACATTTTTTTTGAAGGTTTTGCATAACCATTCATCAGGAATAATGGCTTGTGGTTTTTTTTTCCTGCGTTTTCTCTTTCTTTCGCTTTTCTTTTTTTTTTTTTTTTTTTTTTTTTGTTTTGTTAATGTGTGCTTGTCTGCTCTGCGTTTTTGGTATCAGGCGTAATAATGCGCCTTGCCTTAGAAAGAGTTTGAAAGTATTGCCTCCTTCTCATATTTCTCAAATAGCTCTGAGCTAGGATTGGGTATTAGCTTCTTCTTTAAATGCTTTGGAAAATTCGTCAGTGAAGCCATCAAGTCCTGAGCTTTTCTTCACTGGGAGACTTTTTATTATGGCTTCAAATCTCATTACTTGTTATTGGTCTGTTTAGGTTTTGGATTTCCTCATTGTTCAATCTTGGTAGATTGTACATGTCTCGAAATTTTTCCATTTCTTCTAGGTTTTCCAATTCATTGACATAGTTGTTCATAGTAGCCTCTAATGAGCCTTTGAACTTCTGCAGTATTGGCTGTAATGTCTCCTTTTTCATCTCTGATTATTATTATTTGTCTCTTATCTCTTTTTTTCGTAGTTTGACTAAAGGTTTGTCAATTTTATCTTTTCAAAAAACCAACTTTCGTTTTGTTGATCTTTTGTATTGTTTTTCATTTCAATTTTATTAATTTCTGCTTAGATCTTTTTAAAAATGGTTTCTTTCAACTTTTAATTTAGTTTTAGGGAGTACAAATGCAGTTTTATTACATAGGTACATTGCACTCAGGCAGTGTGCATAGTGCCCAATAGCTAGTTTTATGACCCACACCCCCTTACTCCTTCCCCCTCTAGTAGTCCACCGTGTCCATTGTTCCCATGTTTATGTTTGTGAGACTCAACGTTTAGTTGTCACTTATAAGTGAGAACATACAGTATTTGGTTTTCTGTTACCGGATTAATTTGCTTAGGATTATTCCCTCCAGCTCCATTCATGTTGCTGCAAAACATAATTTAATTCACTTTTATGGCTGCATAGTATGCCATTGTATATCTGTACCACATTTTCTTTATCCAATCCGCCACTGATGGGCGCCTAGGTTTATTCCATGTCTTAGCTATCGTGTATAGCATAGGGATGAACATATGAGTGCATGTGTCATTTCAGTATAATGATCTATTTTCCTTTGTGCTCTGGTCTTTACTGTTTTTTTCTTTCTTCTAATTTTTATTTTCTATTCCTTTAAGATGTATCATTAGGTTGTTTATCTGAAGTATTTTTTTACTTTTCTGATGTAGGCATTTATTACTATAAACTTTCTTCTTCGTACTGCTTCCACTGTATCCCATAGGTTTTGGTATGCTGTGTTTCCATTTTCCTTTGCTTCAAGAAATTTTTATTTTACTTTAAGTTCCAGCAGCCATGTGCAGAACATGCAGGTTTGCTACATAGGTATGTGTGTGCCATGGTGCTTCAGTAAGTTTTTAAATTATCTTCTTAATTTCTTCATTGACCCACTGGTCATTCAGGAGCATATTGTTTAATTTCCATGTGTTTGTGTACTTTGCAAAATTCCTCCTGTTATTGATTTCTAGGTCTCTAGATCTACTCATTGTGGTCAGAGAAGATACTTGATATAATTTCAGACTTTTAAGATGTTGTATGGTCTATCCTTGAGAATAATCTAGGTGCTGAGGAGAAGAATGTGTATTCTGCAGCTGCTGGATGCAATGTTCTGTAAATATCTATTAGGCCCATTTGGTGTAGAGTGCAGATTTTTTTTTTTTTATTTGTTGATTTTCTGTCTGGATAATCTGTCCCATGCTGGAAGTGGGGTGTTGAAGTCTCCAGTTATTATTGTATTGGGATCTAGCTCTCTTTTTAGCTTGAAAACTATTTGCTTTATATATCTGGGTGCTTCAGCGTTGGGTGCATATATATTTACAATTGTTATATCCTCTGAATGAATTTACCCCTTTATCATCATGTAATGACCTTCTTTGTCTCTGTTTATCATTTTTGTCTTGAAATCTATTTTGTCTGATATACGTATAGCTACTCCTACTTTTTTGCTTTACATTTGCATGAAATATCTTTTTCTATCCTTTTATTTTCAGTCTATGTGTGTCTTTATAGGGGAAGTGTGTTTCTTGTAGGCAATCAATGGGTCTTTTAAAAAATCCATTCAGCCACTCACTCTATGTCTTTTGTTTAGAGAATTTAGTCCATTTACATTCAATGTTATTATTGACAAGTAAGGACTTATTTCTGCTATTTTGTTATTTGTTTTCTGGTTGTTTTGTGGTCTTCTCTTCTTTTTTTCCTTCTTTCCTGTCTTCCTTTTAGTGAAGGTTATTTCCTCTGGTAGTGTGTTCTAATTTCTTGCTTTTTATTTTTTGTGTATCTGTTGTATGCTTTTTAATTTGAAGTTGCCATGAGAATTGTAAATAATATAACCTGTTATTTTAAGTTAAGGAAGATTTAACACTGACTGCATAAACAAACAAGCAAATATAGAACTAATAAAAACTACATTTTAACTCACCCCTCCAGTTTTTAACTTTTTGTTATTTATATTTTATGATACCATTTATGTCTTGAAAAGTTGTTGTAGTTATTATTTTTGAAAGGTTCATCTTTTCGACTATCTACTCAGGATATGAGTAGTTTACACACCACCATTACAGTGTTATAATATTTTGTATTTTTTTCTGCATATTTAGTATTATCATTGAGTTTTGAACCTTCAGATGATTTCCTGTTGCTTATTAATATTCTTTTCTTTCACATCAAAGAACTCCATTTAGCATTTCTTGTAGGACAAGGCTGGTGTTGATGAAATCGCTCAGCTTTAGTTTGTCTGGAAAAGTATTCATTTCTCCTTCATGTTTGAAGGATATTTTTGCTGGATATGCTATTCTAGGATAAAAAAAAGTTTTATTCCTTCAGCACTTTAAATATGTCATGCCACTCTGAGACACTCCACTGAGAAGTCTGCTTCCAGATGGATTGGAGCTCCTTTGTATGTTTTCTGTTTCTTTTCCCTTGCTACTTTTAGATTCTTTCTTTATCTTTAACCTTTGGGAGCTTGATTATTAAATGTCTTGAGATAATATTATTTGAGTTAAATCTGCTTGGTGTTCTGTAACTTTCTTCTATTTGAATATAGATATCTTTCTCTAGGTTCGGAAAGTTCTCTGTTATTATCCCTTTGAATAAACTTGCTATCCCTATTTCTCTCTCTGCCTCCTCTTTAAGGCCAATAACTCTTAAATTTGCCCCTTTGAGACTATTTTCTAGATCTTGTAGGCATGCTTCATTCTTTTTCATTCTTTATTCTTTTGTTGCCGTTGACCGTGTATTTTCAAATAGCCTGTCTTCAAACTCTTCTGTTTGATCAATTCTGCTATCGAAAGACTCTGACGCAAAGACTCGGATGCATCCCTCAATCTGTCATTTGCATTTATCAGCTCTAGAATTTCTGCTTGATTGTTTTAAATTATTTTAATCTCTTTGCTAACTTTGTCTGATAGGATTCTGAATTCTTTCTCCATATTGTCTTGGATTTTATTGACCTTTCTCAAAACAGCTATTTTGAAATTTCTGTCTGAAAGGTCCTGCATTGCTCTCTCTTTGGGACTGATCACTGTGCCTCAGTTAGTTCATCTGGTGACATCATGTGTTCCTGGATGGCCTTGATGCTTGCAGATGTTTGTCAGTGTCTGGGCTTTGAAGAGTTAGGTATTTATTGTAGTCTTCACAGTCTGGGCTTGTTTGAACCTGTCTTTCTCGGGAAGACTTTCCAAGTATTTGAAGGGACTTGGGTGTTTTGATCTAAGTCTTTGGTCAATGCAGCTATGTCTGCATTAGGGGGCAACCTAAGCCTGATAATTCTGTGGCTCTTGCAGACTCACAGAGGCACGACGTTGGTGGTCTTTGGTGAATGTGTGAGAATTGTCTAGATCACCAGGCAGAGACTCTTGTTCTCTTCCCTTACTTTCTCTCAAATGGGTTCTCTGTCGCTGTACTGAGCTGCCTGGATCTGGGGGAGGGGTGACACAAGCATCTCTGTGGCCATCAATAACGGAACTGCACTGAGTCAGACCTGAAGCCAGCACAGTACTGGGTCTTGCCCAAGGCCCCACAGTGACCACTGCCTGGCTACGACCTATGCTCATTCAAGGCCAAAGGGCTCTACAGTCAGCAGGTGGCAAGCTCAGCCAGGCTCATGTCCTTCCCGTCAGGATGGCAAGCTCCTCCCAGTCCCAGATGGGTCCACAGATGATATTCAAGATAGAGGGCTTGGAGTCAGGAACCTTAGGAATCTACCTGCTGCTCTATTCTACTGTGGCTGAGCTAGCACCCCAGCTCCAAGATAAAGTTCTTCCTACTCTTTCTTCCCCTTTCCTCAAGCAGAGGATTCTCTCTCTATGACCACCACTGCCCCAGGACCACAGCAAGTACTGCCTGGCTACCGCTGATGTTCACTCAAGGCCCAGGGGCCCTTCAGTCACCTTGTGGTGAATGTTGTCGTCCCTCTATGATCTCTCCCTTCAGGTCAGTGAGCTCCCCTCTAGCCTAGGGCAGATCCAGAATGGCCATCCAGGAGCCAAGGCCTAGAACTGCGGACCCTAGGAGCCTGCTTGGTGCTGTAGCCCACTGTGGCCAAACTGGTGCCCAAGCTGCAGGATAAAGTCCCCTTTATACTTTCCTTCCTTTCCTCAAACAGAAGGAGTCTCTCCCCATAGCCACCACAGCTAGGAAGGTGCTGGGTCACACCTGAAGCCAGCATGGCTCTGAATCTCACCCAAGGTCCATAGTGAACACTGCTTGGCGACCACTGCTGATTATTCAGGGCCCAAGGAACTTTTGTCAGCAGATAATGAATCCTGACATGACTGGGTCCTTCCCTTCAAGCCAGCAAGTTCTCTTCTGACCCAGGGTGTGTCTAGAAATGTCCTGGAGGTATGACCTAGAATAGGGGCCTCAGGACTGCCCAGTGCCCTATTGTACTGTGGCTAAGTTGGCATCCAACTTGCAAGACAAATCCTCCTTTACTCTCCCTTCTCCTCTCCTCAAGCAGAGGGAAGAAGTCTCTCCCGCAGCTGTAAGCTGCACTGCCTGGAACTGGGGGAGGGCGATGTAAGCACTCTCTTGGCCTGCAGAGCTGGTGCCTCTCTAGGTCATATGCATCTCAAGTCCGCTGGCTCTGAGCTCAGCACAGTATAAGGACTTGTCCAGGAGCTGCAGTCCCTGTGGCCTCTCCTGCCTTTCAAGTTTATTTAGGACCCCAGAGCACTTTAGTCCATAGTGATGGGGCTTGCTGGAACTCAGTTTCTGACTGCTGGGATGGACAATTCCCCTCTGGCTAGGACTGATCTAAATGCTCCCTCCATGGACATCAGCTGGGTTCTGCCCAGTGTTGCTTTGCACTGTGACTGGGCAGCACTGATTTCCAATGCAAAGCCGCATAATCACTGTGCTCTCTCTCTCTCTCTTCCTCTCTTTCTCTCTGTCAAGAACACAAACTCTCCCTCTGCCTGCCAGGAAATAGAAGGAGGTTGTTGTAGGCAGTTCAAGATTGTCTTTCCTACCCTCTTCAGTGTTGAAACCAGGTACTGTGGTCACTCACATGATTTTTGGTTCTCATGAAGGTGGTTTTTTGCATGGATAGTTGTTTAATTTGGTGTTCCTGTGGTGGGGGGGGTGATTGCTGGAGGCTTCTATTTCACCATCTTGGTCTGCCTTCACCTAGGGACCTCTATTTTTAAGCTTCTGAGGAAGCTCCGAGTTAATTTCTATAGTGGCTGTACCAATTTACATTTCCACCAACAGTGTACAAGGATTCCCTTTTCTCTACATCCTCGCTACCTCTTGCTGTCCTTTGTTTTTTACATCATAGCCATCCTAATGTTTGTGGGTTGTTACCTTGTTGTGGTTTTAATTTGCATTTCCCTTATGATTAGTAATATCAAGCACCTTTTCATATACATATTGGCTATTTGTCTGCCATCTTTGGACATTTCTCCATTTTAAAATCAGTCTTCTTCTTGCTACTGAGTTTTAGGAGTTCCTTATATATTTGTCATATTAACTCCTTATCAGATATACGGTCTGTGACTATTTTCTACCATTCTCTAGGTTGCCCTCTCATCTTGTTAACAGCTTCCTTTGTTGTGGAGATGCTTTTTAGTTTTATGGCATCCCATTTGTCTATTTTGGCTCATGTTGCCTGTGTTTTTGATGTCATGTCCAAGAAATCATTGTTCAGTTCAATGTCTACAAGAAGTTTTTTGCCCATGTTTTCTTCTAAGAGGAGGAAAAGTGAATTTCAGTGTAGCTAGAAAATCAAACCTTCATTATAAGTATGATATTTCTTTGGGTTGTCTTGCCTAATGCCTTAGAAATTTCATCACTGCCAATGTCAAGGCTTGGGGTGGTGACTCAAAATATTACTAAAACTACCCAGTCCATCACCCAGGAGAATAGCTCAATCATCCAAAATGAAGACTGGACAAGAGAGCACATTAAGAGGGTGAGCAAATGAGACCCCCAAATATAACACACTCTATTTTCTAATGTAGGAGAAAATGAACAGTCCAGCTAAACACAGACACAAGCATCTGAATAGGAAGCTTGAATAGGAAGCTTGAAGCATCTGAATTCGAAGCTTGGTTCTGGGAGACTATAACCCTAAAACTATATTTAAAGCTTACTTTATCAAATAAGATATTTGAGATTTGCTCTTTCCTGATACTCCTATGTTAGCCTTTCAGGATTTTTATGTAATTTTAAAAAGGAGTTATAATAAAAGCTCATTTAATTCCAAATTAAATGCTTTATCCAAATTGTTGCTTTAATTAGAGTATCTGTGGAGGTACACACATACACAAGAAAAGAAAATACAAGGAAGGGTAGGAGAAAAAGGAAAAAGGAAAAGAGAGGAATGGACAGAGAGAAGGACAGCAGAGAATATGTTTGACCAACTCTGGGGCCAGGATACAGGTTTGAGTTAGGAGCCATTCTGTGATTACCCACTCAGGTCTTGCCACTGGACACAAAGGAATTTCACATCTTTTCGGGGCTGCTGTAGGAGAGGGCTCCCAGCTGGTTCCTAGACTTAAGACAGCAGTCCCTCAGCCTCCTTCATAAATGTCAGAAATGTAAGACCTACTCCCAGATAAATATCTCAGGGAAGACATCTAAGGGCAGCTGAGGACGCTTGCTGCCATTCCCTTTCCATCAATAGGGTCTTTGACTAACACACTTGGCCCTCTGCTACTGAGATTTCCAGCAGGAAATTCTTCGGAACTCTATATAATACCTAATCTTCGCCCAAAACAAAAACCTGCTTTTCTTTCCTTTAAGGATAAACAGTATCATCAATGAACAGGGGGAGAGATTACAGTCCCCAAAGCAAGACAGAGCCCAGGATCTCGGACTCAAGGTCACAGAAGGGTTATCCTTTTGATTGAAGGTTTCAATTAGGAGATTTTCACTGCTATAGCTCAAAGAAAATTAACTTGGAAATGTGATAGGCCATGAAAAGAAACTCAAATGACATTAGAAAGAGAGACGTAATCATCTCATCAGAAGCTATAATAATGTGAGGTGGGTAATGAGAATTTCTCAGTGTGTCCCAGACACTGTCCCAAGGGAAGAGGTATGGAGAGTAACATAGTGTCTGGTTGGCTTTGCACACTCACTGTGAACTAATAGTTTGGTATTCTGGTTTATAAAGTGGTGTGAATCGGATCACCAGAATTTGAATAGATTGAGATTATAAGAGAATTTCTGAACCTATTTAAAAAACAGCATAGCAATAAAAGTGATTGTTAAGCTATACTGAGACTTTACTGTGTGCTGGGCACTGTGGGAACAGCTTTGTATACATGATCTCATTTAAACTTCAGAACAGCACTATTTACACCACCCCCACTCCCATCTCCATTTTATAAATGATGAACTTGAGGCTTAAAGAAGTTAAGCATCTTTAGCAATAGTAAGTGGCAGAGCAGGGATTTGAGTCCAGGGTTTATCGGGCTGCAAAACACATGAGTTTAATCACTGACTGAGACAGTGGAAGTGGCTGAGGCTTAAGACAGCTGCATGCAGAGACATCCAGTAGAGAAGGAGACCTGCACAGACCAGGCTTTGGAGCCCCCTTCAGCAAATGAGGTTCCGTGTAGCCTGGGACAAGCCCTTATTTTTTCTGAGCCTTGGTTTCCTTGTATGTAAAGTAAAAATAACTAACAGTATCTAACTCAAAGGTTATTAAGAGGATTAAGCAAAACAGCACATGTAGGGTGCCTGCCCCTGTGACGCTGGGTCCTCCCAGCAGTCCCCAGAGATTTGAAGTGAGGGCACTACTGCAAGTACCTGGGATCAATCTGAAGGAAGGAGGATCTCTTCCTAAGTCCTTTCAAGAGAGTCTAATTTTTTTCCACACTCTTTTACTTCTCTTTTGCAGATAAATCATCCCATTTAAGTATTTCTCCAATTTAATCTATAAATATGAATATCATGATTATCTTAGTTTCCTGTGGCATGTATAACAAATTACCACAAACTTGGTGACTTTGAACAACACAAATTTACCGACTGATGGTTCCAGAGGCCAGAAGTATTAACTCAGCGTCACTGGGCTGAGATCAACATGTCAGCTGGGCCAAGCTCCCTCCAAGATTCTAGAGGAAAGTTGTGCCTTAGGTAGAACCAGTATGCCTTGGCTTGTGGCCCCATTACTCCAACCTTGGCCTCTGTGGTCACATTGTCTTTTCTTCTTGTGTGTATCTAAGCTCCTTCTACCTCTCTCTTATAAGGACACTAGTAATGGCATTTAGGGACCACCCAGATAATTCAGGATAATCTCCTCATCCCAACAGCCTAAACTGTATTGCATCTGCACAGACCCTTTTTTCCATGCAAAGTAACATTTACAGGCCCTGGGGGTTAGGCTCTGATATCTTTGGGGGCATCATTCAGTCTGCTACAGTGATATTATATATGCCCTGCTTCTTCTGGGATAAGAAGGTTGAGAATCTGAAATAGGCATCCACTTAAGTACTTATACAAAGCCCAGCAGTGTGCCAGATGTTTGGGGTTACACAGCAGAAACAAGGGATACAGCTTTTGTATTTGAAAGTTTGAAAATGAGATGAAGACATAAAATAGCTCCAGAAAAATTCTGTAGCAATCGACAAATAAGGTGGTAGAAATTAAGTCCAGACTTAATTTAAAAGTGTAAAAGGAAATCAGTGCAAGAAAGACCATGATGTACAGTGGGAACAGTCAAAGACTGTTTAAAGAAGAAGACCAGTTTTTAGCTAAACTTAAGAGGATCGGATGTCAACTGCTTAAGAAGAGTGGAAAGAATATTCTAATGAGAGAGATTAGCAATGATAGAAGTTGAGAAAGAAACAGAATAACCAGCTGTAGGACAGTGAGCAGTGAAAGGGGAAACTGACCAGCTACTCTGGAGTTCATTCACAGAAAGCCTTGACCATGAGGATAAATAATTTAGATTTTAATCAAAAGGCAACAGGGGCTGGGTGTGGTGGCTCACGCCTGTAATCCCAGTGCTTTAGGAGGATGAGGTGGATGGATCACTTGAGGTCAGGAGTTTGAGACCAGCCTGACCAGCATGATGAAACCCTCTCTCTACTAAAAATACAAAAATTTGGCAGGTGTGGTGGTGCATGCCTGTAATCCTAGCTACTCAGGAGGCTAAGGCAGGAGAATTGCTTGAACCCAGGAGGCAGAGCCTGCAGTGAGTCGAGATTGCACCATTGCACTAGAGCCTGGGTGACAGAGCAAGACTATGTCTAAAAAAGAAAAAAAAAAAAAAGAGGTAACAGGGATCCATGGCAAGTTACTGAGCAGAGGGCTGTTATATACTGTGCAGTAGAGAGACTGGAGTTGAGAAAGTCATTAGAAGACTTTTTGACACAATCCAAACCCAAATAAGGGTAGTAAAGACAGAAATAATGGAAAAGGTAGAATCTGAGAGACAATTTACAGGAAGTGTCAAAATACAAGATTAACAGAGCTGGAAGGATGATGGTGCATCCGGGGAGGAAAGGTAAGGAATGAGGCGGTTCTCTCCAAAGAGAGCCAGTATTTTCCCCCTCCTTTCACATTACCAGACTCTGGGAACTTTGGAATCACACAATGGCTACAATGTGTCCTGTGCCATCTCTGGGGCAGGCAGTTTATAGACTTTTTCTTCCAATTAAGGAATGTATTATTATGACCTTTGTATAGATAACAAATTGCGTAATTTGCTCTAAGTCGTAAAACAATGAATTACAGGATAAAGATAGGAGTCCCAGGCTCTGCTCTGTTTGACCCCAAAGTGTCTCTCCACTACTCATTCTCTTGTTTGTTCATTTGCTTATTCCTATATATATATATTTATACATATTCATTCATTCATGGTTCAACTAGTAATTGAGAACCTATAATGTTCTTGTCACTGTTCTAGGAACTAGGCTGTAATGCAAAAAGTCTCAGTTCTTAACTTCAAGAGTCTACAGTCTAGTGAAGAGACAGGCAAGCAATTCTACTGGGATAAGATCATTGCTTTAAAGAAAGCATGAGACAGCATAGTAAGAATGTAGCAGAAGGAGTCCCTAAGTAGGCCTGGGAGAGCCAGAAAGAGCTTAAGGAGGAAGAAGCATGTGGCTTTGCCTGACACTTGAAAAATGAGTAGGAGTTAGCCAGACAGAAGTGGGGAAGATTCCTTCCCAAAAAAGAGATAGCATGTGCAGAAAGGTACAAAAGAGCCAGACACGTCTAGGGAAGTACGTTCACAGGAGATTGCTGATAGGCAACCCTTGTGACAGTGGCGGGAGGGGGCCAGGATGAGCTGGGACGAGAGACAAGGGCCTGAGCATGGAGATCACTAAATGCATATGAAGAGTGGACTCCTTCCCACAGGACCTTTCGATTTGAAGTTCTGTCATTCCACAAGTAACCGATGTGCTCCACTCTTTTATCTCAATTCAGTTGAATAAATATCTATTCAGAGACCTATTGGAATAATGTTTGCCCTTTAAAGAAAGTCCACAGGCAAAATCTTTGTCCTCCAACTAATCATAAGCAATTGTTAATTCCACCAAGCGGTAAACGTCCTAAGAAACTGCTCTTCAGCCTCCCAGGCAGGACTCTTCCAGGCATGATCTGTGTATAGAGTCTCTGGTTCTTCCTCCTCCAAGACATCAGCAAAACTCATCACACTCTATTTGCATCTAAGACTCCCAGGCCTCCACATTCAGTTGCCTAAGATGGTACTCTGGCTAGGTGCACACGTGTGCAGATGCTTAGCAGGCTCAGGGCGTGTCTGCCAGGGTGCTATCACCGGGCTGTTTCTCTGACCGGGGGCAGGGCACAAGGTTGCTTAGTTGGCCTGGAGCATATCTGCCAGGGACATGTTTACCAGGTGGTTTCTCAGGCCCCAGGCATGGGAACAGAGATGCTCAGCCAGTCTAGGGGCACATCCACCATGGGTGGGTCCACTAGGCTGTTTCTCAGGCTCTGGACACCACTTAGCCAACCTGTGAGCATGTCAGCTCCTCAGTGGCATGAAGGCCTCTCCTGCTTGGCCGAGGGCATGTGGCCATTTGGCTGGCTAAAGGGTGGAACTGTCCTGGATAGGTCCACTAGACTGTTCCTCTGATTAGAAGTGCCAGTGTTGGGAGTTGGTTTTCCTGTTGTACAGGACTAGAGTCACAGATCATCCTTGGCCTATGTTTCATGCAGCCTGGGTAGAAGCATTGCAGTCAGCCATGTGGTGGGCTTGGTGGAATGAAAAAGGAGCCCTAGACCTCAGGAGGGACAGTAGCTACCGGCCTTAGAGCAGGCACACTCCAGAAGTAGCTCTGGTATCAAGATAGTGCTGTGCTGTAGCAGCTGGGCTCAGAGTGGACGGGTGAGAGCTGGGAGTACACACCCTGTGCTCCTAACCAGGAGAACTGCAGCTGCATGAATTCCTGGCATTCCCCAAGCTGGGCTTAGGGCTTACAAGGACTAGAGGATTCTTCTGTAGTGAGGACTATAGGTGTCTGTGGTGACAATGGGGGTTGGTGGGGTTCTTCTGCTTACCTTTTCCCTGCAAGGGGAAGTGCCTCCTGACTTTGGGCCAATCCAGGCAAAAGAGATGAAGCAGTAGAGTCAGGGTGCCCCATTCGCTTTTCTCTACTGCCCTTCGGGCTTCCAAATGCCCACAAGCACCTCTCCCCTCCCCTGCAGCACTCCACCACGCTCCAAATGCCACAAGCACCTCTCCCCTCCCCTGCAGCGCTCCAGCACGCTCCAAATGCCCACAAGCACCTCTCCCCTCCCCTGCAGCGCTCCAGCACGCTCCAAATGCCCACAAGCTCCTCTCCCCTCCCCTGCAGCGCTCCAGCACGCTGCCTTGGACACTCCAGTTGAATCTTAGTTGTTATTGCCTTTGTCCTTTCTTGTTAGGGAGTGAGCCGAGGAACCTCTAGCTAGCCATCTTGCTGACATCGCTCCTCTTATTTCTCAGCTTCTTTTAAGGTTTCCCATTCTCTGCTTATCCCTTTCATAATACATGCCCTCCTTGCTACTCTGTGTGCCTTGGGAAATCTCATGCATTCCTTGACTTTGATGCTATCTATGTGTGGATCACTTTGAACTACACAT
Organism: Rhinopithecus bieti; assembly: GCF_001698545.2. Lineage (NCBI taxonomy): Eukaryota > Metazoa > Chordata > Mammalia > Primates > Cercopithecidae > Rhinopithecus > Rhinopithecus bieti. The sequence goes on from NW_016813480.1 coordinate 3,437,515, forward strand.
ATAGTCTAGATCTCTCTTCTGAATTTTATTATTGGGTATTTTATCTCCTTTTAGATATTCCACTAGAATGGGCCATAGAAAACTCAGCATGCCTCCGACTGAACTCATGTTTCCCTCCCAAATGTGCTCTTCCTTTGCATTCTCGATCTTGACAAATGTCACCTCCGGCCACCCAGTCACTCATGCCAGAATCCAAGGAGTCATCTTAGACTTTTCATCTTTCTCATGCAGCACCCTCAAGCCCTTCTGTCCAGATCTATTGTTTTAATAGCTCTCAAAAATCTCCCCTCTATATTACTCTACTCCAAATAACAAAATCATGGTTTGTCTTACCTGAATGACTGCAATAGTCTTCTAGCTGGTCTCTCAGCTTTCAGTCTAGCTGGCACCACCCTTTCATCTGCCTTCCTTTTTGCTTCCAGAGTAATATTCATAAGACCCCAAATTGAATATGTGTATTACCACTTACTTTTTTAGTTTCTCTTTATCTATAGGATAACACCTTAACATCTTAGTACATGGTATGCAATCCTTCAGACCCTGCCACCATCTCATGTTTATCTCTGGACACACTCTTCCTGGAACCTTATGCTTCAACCAACCATTTGCATTTCTTGGAATATATTAAGCTATTTTGAGCTTGCAAGGCTTTGTTCTGCTCTTGCTGCCTAGAATCGCTTTTCTCTCCTTTGTTGATTGGCAAATATCTACCTATCTTTTAAGACGTGGCACAAATGCCACCTAGCCTGCTGTGCTACCTCTAGTTAGAATCAGCTTCTCTATCCTGTATACAGATCTCTGTCACAGCACTTGCAAGGCTTTATCGCACCTTTTTTGATTTTGCAAGCACTTATGGGCAGGAGCCATGTCTGATTTCTCTTGATATTCCCAGCCCAGTGCCTGGCACACAAAAGCCTGCAATAGCTTTTGTGTTTTCTTGAATTTTAATAATTTATATACATAATTCACCATTCTTGATTAAACAATTCAGTGGGTTTTGACAAATGAATATAGTTCTGTGCTATCACTACAGGCATGACAGAATATTTTCATCACTCCAAAGATTTCCCCTGTTCCCTCTGTATTCCATCCCCTTCTCCCACCCTCTGGCCCTTGACAACTTCTGATCTGCTTTCTATTAGTGTTGTTTTGCCTTTGCAGAATTTCATATAAATGATCAAATAGTATGCAGCCTTTGTGTCTGACTTCTCTCATTCAGTATATTGTTTTGGTAGTTCATTCATGCTGATGCACATATTGCTAGTCCATTACTTTTTCTTTGAGCTTTCTTTGAATATTCCATTGCATGGATATACCATACTATGTTTATAGGCTCACCAGTTGATTAACATTTAAGTTATTTCTACTTTTTGGCTGTTATGAGCAGAATTAATGAGGAAGTTTTCAAGTGAGTCATAGTGGGTGGACATATGGTAAGAGTGGAATTTCTGGATCCTATGGTACATGTATGCTGAACTTTAGGAGAGTGGCCAAACTGCCCTACCAAGTGATCTTTAACACTTTTCATTCTGATCGTCAATGCATAGGAGTTCCAGTCATTTCATATCCTTGCTACAGTCTTTTTAATCTTAGCTATTCTAGTAGGTGTGCAGCGGTATCTAACATTAATGATGGCGAGCATCTTTTCATGTATTCATTTGCTATACATATATCTTTGTTGGTAAAGTGTATGTTTAAATCTTTTGCCCATTTTTTTTCAAGTTGGGACTTTTGTCTTCTTTTTATTTAGTTGTGTGTATTCTTCATATATTGTGGATACAAGTCCTTTGTCAGATACATGTTTTGGAAATAATTTCTCCCAGCCTATGTCTTGCTTTTTAATTTTTTAGCACTGTTTTCGGAAGAATGGAAGTTTTACATTTTGTTGGACTCTAATTTATCAATTCTTGCTTTTTGTGTCCTATTTAATAAATCATTGCTTAGGCCAAGGTCACTAAGATTTTTCTCCTATGTTTTCTTCTAGTAGTTCGTGTATAAAACTACTGGAGTTCTTTTATTTATGTTTATGTTCCATTTATGAAAAGACTGTCCTTTCTGCATTAAATTGCCTTGAGAACCTTGTCAAAGATCAAATGGTCATAAATATGTGAGTCTATTTTGGGATTCACTATTCTATTTCATTGAACTATATACCTATATTTACACTGATACTACACTATCTTGAGCACTGTTGCTTCATAATTAGGTAATGTGAGTTTCTCAAGTTTGTGCAGTTTTTTCAGAACTGTTTTTACTATTTAAGATTCTTTGCATTTTCGTGCAAATTTTAGAATCAACTTGTCACTTTCTATTAAAACAAAGCTTACTGGGATTTTGATTGGTATTGCTTTTGCTTGAATCTATACATTAATTTGGGTATATAGACATCATATTTGTTGAATTTGTGAACGTCTACATACAAGGTGTTTAAGCCCATTGTATTTAAAGTTTATAGAGCAAATTCACAAACATTATCCTATTTGATCCACCTAACAACCCCGTAAGGTCAAAGGGAAATGCCAGCTTCATGTTGCAAATGAGAAAATGGAATCTCAAGAGACTTGACCTAGGTCAACAAGGCATAGGTGGTGGTGCCACTTGTCCTGACTTTTTCATTTTACTTCTACATATATTTGATGCTTGCTCCTATAAGTATTGATCTTGTGTATCTAAAATGCTGGCATGTAGGTCTAAGCAGAAAAGACCTGGCGATGCAGCAAATCAACTCTCACTGCCTTTACTTGGAGAAAGACGCATCTAGAGACTCAGTCACCCCTGCTGAATTCAGACCAGCTCTGGGATATCCTAGCTCAGTGGCTTGAACCTTCTTGGGCATCACCAGCAATGGGCAAGCTTTAAAAATGCAGATGCTGAAGACTTGCCCCCAAGATTTTGATTCAGTTGTCTGGGGTATTAGTATGTATAAAAGCACCCTGGAGACTGTATTATACAGCCAGGTTTGGAAACTGTGATTCTGAGGCTTCAAGTGGCAAGAAGAGCAGAGAGTAAGAAGAGAGATTTCTTAGAATTGAGCAAGGAGAGATCAGCCCCTGGGTCGGAGATCACTGACCTAACGGAGGGAAGGAAGATGAGAGAGCTGGATGCCAATTCCTTAACAGAATCAGGAGGCGATGCTAAAAATATCACACCTCCTCTCTGGATTGTGGGGCTGATCCCAATTCCTTTAAAATATGCTTACCCTGTAATAAGAAATTCAGCTCTCAAAGAGTCAGATAAATCCATAGTAGGAAAGGATTAGAGATTATTTTGCCCAATTTTCTTACTTCAAAGGTAAGAAAACTGAGGTCCCAGGAGTTGACAAATGGGTCAGTATTATCAGTATGGGTAGAGCCAGGACTGAAACTCAATGATCTTGGGTCCTCACAGGGATTCTTTCCACCTTTCTGTCCCAGAGGCCATCCACAGACTTTCTCACTTTATGTAAACCCAACTGGGATGCAGGCTTGTGGGCCATTCAGGCCACAGGCTCCCAATCCTTGCTGCATCAGAACCACCGGGGAGTTAAAAATATAGACTCCTGGGCCCATCAGAGACTCTAGATCTTCTAGGGGCAGACTAGGAATGATTCCAACCAGTCATGTCTCTTCTCTCACTCCTCCTGCTACTTGATCTTTGGTCTGTTTTGTTTAGTGTTCGCGAGCTGCAGCTCCAGAGAGGCCTGGCACCCGGGGTCTTGTCAACTCCTAAGTTGCTGATTACAAATTTTTGCTTATGAATACATCCAGGCCCGCATGCAGAATTAGAAGTAAACACTACTAGATTTATGCAAGCTAGATTTTTTCTTATTTCCACCAGATAAGATACAAACTTAAAAGAACAATCATTTTAAGGCCACAGAAAAGCAGATACCACCACGGAAAGAGCAGAATTGGCCACAGCTGCAGGGTATCTGCCCCAGTACTATGTTGAACAGGAGTGGTAAGAGTGGCCATCCTTGTCTTGTTCCAGTTCTCAAGATGAATGCTTCCAGCTTTTGTCCATTCCGTGTGATGTTGCCTGTAGGTTTGTCACAGCCAGCATCTTATTATTTTGAGGCTACTATTTTGTGGTATGTTCCTTTCATACCTACTTTGTTGAGGGCTTCTAACAGAAAGAGATGTTGAATTTTATCGAAAGCCTTTTCTGCAACTATTGAGATAATCATTTGGGTTTTATTGTTAATTTTGTGTATGTGGCGAATCACATTTATTGATTTGCATATGTTAAACCAAACTGGCATCACAGGAATAGAGCTTACTTTATCACAGTGAATTAACTTTTTGATTCACTGCTGGATTCAGTTTGCTCGTATTTTGTTGAGAATTTCTGCATCTTTATTCATCAGCGATATTGGTCTGAAGTTTTCTTTCTTTGTTGTGTCCCTACCAGGCTCTGGTATCAGAATGATGCTGGCTTCATAGAATGAGTTGAGGAAGACTCCCTCCTCCTTGATTTTTTGGAATCATTTCAGTAGGATTGGTACTAGCTTTTCTTTGTACATCTGGTAGAATTCAGCTGTGAATCCATCTGGTCCAGTGCTTTTTTTGGTTGGTATGCTTTTTATTGTTGAATTCAATTTCAGAATTCATTATTGGTCTGTTTAGAATTTTAATTTCTTCCTGGTTCAATCTTGGGAGACTGCTTGTTTCCAGGAATGTATCCATTTCTTCTAGGTTTTCTAGCTTGTGTGCATAGAGGTATTCATAATAGTCCCTGAGGATTTTTTTGTATTTCTGTGGGATCTATTTATTACTTTGAACCATTTTTTGATAGAGTATTTAGGGCTTTCTAAATATAAGACAATGTTGCCTACAAACAGAGACTATTTAATATCTTAATTTCTGATTTGAGTACCTTTTGTTTCTTTCTCTTGCCAAATTGCTCTGGCTAGGACTTCCAGTACTATGTTACTAATGGTGAACAATCCTTTTAATGTGCTCTTGAATTCAGTTCACCCATATTTTGTTGAGGATTTTTGCATCTATATTCATCAGGGATATTGGCCTGTAATTTTCTTTTCTTGTAGTGTCCTTGTCTGGCTTTGGTATCAGGGTAAGGCTGGCCTTGTAAAATAAGTTTGTCAGTTTTCTCTCCTCTTCAATTTCTTTGGAAGAGTTTGAGACAGATTGGTATCCGTTCCTCTTTAAATGTTTGGTAGAATTCAGCAGTGAAGCCATCAGGTCCTGGGCTTTGATTTTTTGGGAGACTTCTTCTATGCGATTCAATCTTCTTGTTCATTATTGGCCTGTTCAGATTTTCTGTTTCTTCATGATTTAGTGTTGGTAGGTTGGATGTGTCTAGCAATTTATTCATTTCTTCTAGGTTATGCAATTTATTGGCATATAATTGTTCATAATAGTCTCTTATGGTCCTTTGTATTTCTGTGGTATCACATATAATGTCTCCTATTTTTATTTTTATTTATTTATTTTTTTTGAGACGGAGTCTCGCTCTGTTGCCCAGGCTGGAGTGCAGTGGCTGGATCTCAGCTCACTGCAAGCTCCGCCTCCCGGGTTCACGCCATTCTCCTGCCTCAGCCTCCCGAGTAGCTGGGACTACAGGCGCCGCCATCTCGCCTGGCTAGTTTTTTGTATTTTTTAGTAGAGACGGGGTTTCACCGTGTTAGCCAGGATGGTCTCGATCTCCTGACCTCGTGATCCGCCCGTCTCGGCCTCCCAAAGTGCTGGGATTACAGGCGTGAGCCACCGTGCCCGGCCTCCTCTTTTATTTTTATTTTGAGACTTCTCTCTCTCTTTTTCAGTCTAGCTAAAGGTTTGTCAATTTTTTTACCTTGTCAAAAAACAACTTTTAACTTCCATTGATCCTTTCTACTATTTTTCTAGTCTTTATTTCATTTATTTCTGCTATTATCTTTATTTCCTTCCTTCTACTAACTCAAGGCTTAGTTTTTCTTTTCTTTGTTTCTGGTTCCTTGAGGTATAACATTAGTTTGTTTATTTAGGATTTTTAGTCTCTTTTGATATAGGCATTTTTTGCCATAAACTTTCCTCTTACAACCACCTTTGCTGCACCCCATACGTTTTGGCATGTTGAGTTTACATTTTTGTTTGTCTCAAGATATTTTTAAATTTCTGTTTTAATTTCTTATTTAACCCATTGGTTGTTTAGGAGCATGTTGTTTAATTTCCACGTATTTGCAAATTTTCTAAAATTCCTCCTGTTATTGATTTCCAGGTTAATACCATTGTGGCTGAAACAAAATATTTGATATGATTTTATTCTTCTTAAATTTGTTAGGCTTGTTTTGTGGCCTAACATATTATCTGTTCTGCAGAATGCTCCATGTGCTCTGGAGAGGAATATGTATTCTTCTTCTGTTGCATACAATGTTCTGTATATGTCTGTTAAGTCCATTTGGTCTAAAGTGTAGTTCAAGTCCAATGTTTCCTTATTGTTTTTCCATTCAAATGATCTGTCCATTGTTGAAAGTGGGATATTAAATCACCTACTATATATTGCTGTCTATCTCCCTCTTCAGATCTCTTAACATTTGCTTGATATATTTAGGTGCTCTGATATTTGGTGCATATATATTTACAATTGTTGTATCTTCGTGTTGAATTGATTCCTTTATCATTATATAATGACTTTCTTTGTCTTGTTTTACAGCTTTTGACTTCAAGTCTATTTCATCTGATACAAATATAGCTACCCCTGCTCTCTTTTGGTTTCCATTTGGATGGAATACACTTTTCCATTTTTTAATGTTCAATCTATGTATGTCCGTAAAGGTTAAGTGAGTCTTTTATAGGAAGCATATAGTTGGATCTCTTTTAAAAATCCATTTGGCCACTCTCTATCTTTTTATTGGATAATTTAGTCAATTTACATTCAAGGTAATTATTGATAGGTAATGACTTACTACAGATAATTTGCCATTTTTTCTAATTGTTTTGTTCCTTCCTCTCTTGCTGTCTTCTTTTGTGATTAGATGATTTTTTTTTTTCTAGTAGTATGCTTTGATACCTTACTCTTTATATTTTGTGTATCTACTATAGGTTTTTTGCTTTGTGGTTACCATAAGACTTACATAAAACATTTCATAGTTATTATAAGCTATTTTAAGCTGATAACTTTACTTTGATTGCATAAAATAATTCTACACTTTTATTCCACCTCCTTTACATTTTGTGTTTTAATGTCATAATTTACATCTTTTTATATTGTATATCCCTTAACAAATTATTGTAACAATTATATTTTTAATAGTTTTGTCTTTTAACCTTGATGCTAAAGATATAAATGATTTATATACTACCATTACAGTGCTAAGGTATTCTGAATTTGTGTGCTTCTTTTTCTTTTTCTTCCCTTCCTTCCCTTCCCTTCCTTTCCCTTCCCTTCCCTTCCCTTCTCTTCTCTTCTCTTTCCTTTTCTTTTTCTTTTCTTTTCCTTCTTTTCTTTCTTCCTTTGAGATGGTGTCTCACTATGTTGTCCATTCTGGTCTTGACCTCCTGGGCTTGAAGCAATCCTTAGCCTCCTGATTGGGTAGGACTACAGGTACATGCCACCAAGCTCTGTGCTTAATTTTATCCATGAGTTTTATACTTTCATAGGTTTTTGTGTAACTAATTAGTGTCTTTTTTTCTCAGTTTGATTAGAGATTATTTTACCCAATTTTCTTACTTCAAAGGTAAGAAAACTCAAGTCACAGGTGTTGACAACTGGGTCGATACTATCAGTATGGGTAGAACCAGGACTGGGACTCAGTGATCCTGGGGCCCCACAGAAACTCTTTCTACCTTTCTGTCCCAGTGGCCATCCACATACTTTCTTTATGTAAAAGCAACTGGGATTCAGGGTTTAATTTTCTGGCTTGTGGGACATTCAGGCCTCAGGTTCCCAAGACTTGCTGCATCAGAATCACCCGGGAGTTAAAAATACAGACTCGGGGCCACCAGAAAATCTAGATCTTTGGAGTAGAGACTAGGAATGATTCCAGCCATTCATGTCACTTCCTTCACTCCCTCTGCTACCTGATCTCTTGTCTGTTTTGTTTTGTGTTTGTGAGCTGCAGCTCTGGAGAAGCCCTGGTACCCTGTCTAATTCCTCCAGGAATCCCCACCCTCTTTCATCCACAGAGGAGTGGGTGGACCCTGTGGCCTCAAATGGACATTGCAGGACATGTCACAGTGAGTGGCAGAGACTCACATGGAACAAACCGGGAAGTGGTGTTGGAGCTAGGGAAGCAGAGGATGCTTGTGACTGCCCTGTCACCAGGGGATGGTGTGGGCCCTGGTCCTGCATCTGTAGAATCCCATTCAGGGAGTCTCAAAAACTGGATCCAGTTACTCTGAGGTTTCCCAAATCCTCAGGTCGCCCTATGTCTTGAACACTCCAGTGTTTAAGTATTAAATAGAGGGATAGCTTTAAATCAGAACACTTTCATTTTAGAAAAGGAATTATAACATGCCTTTGAATAAGGAGCTAGTTTAGCATATGTAAATTGTCATTAAGCTTGCAACTTGCCTAACACACACTCACTCACTCTCTCTCTCTCCCCCCCCCGCCTCCCTCTCTCTCTCTCTGTCTCTCTCTCTCTTTCTCTCTCTCTGTCTTTCTGTCTCATTGCATCCCTGGAACTAACATAATGTCTGGTGCATAGCAGGCCTCAGTGAAGGAATGAAGTTTTAGGAGCTGTCCTATTAAATTGTAATCTTGCGTCTGTGCCTGGAACTGTCTTTTGAGAGCTCTGGCCAACTCTTGGGGAGAGCACCCCTTAATCCACAGAGGTGGGGTGCTGGCATCTCAGGACCTGATGGGCCAGCGTGGTCATCTCTCCTACGGAGACTCCATCAAGATATGTCTTTCCTGAGACATCTGGTGCTGCCATCTTGTTCACTGGCTGTACTTGGCCCTTAAATGAATCACCTAAGGCACTCATTAGGGAAACCAGTTCTTTATGGATCCAGGAGCCTCAGGCTCTCTACCTTTGAGGGCTGGATTGCTATGAACACCTGCACTCTCCTGGGTCTCTCTTCTCCAGGTCACATGCGCCGTGGGCACTGTCCCCTTGTGACTGTCTCCCGTGGCCAGGACAATGACAGCTGCCTGTGTCCCTCTTTGGAAGTGTTCTGAATACTTACTTGCCTGCCCATCTAATTTCACAGGCAGGACTGAGCAAGTTCCTTAGCGAGCAGGCTGGCATGACACAAACCCGTTCAGCACTTAAAACCACTTTCTCCCGAGCCACAGTTCAGTGGCAGCTCACCTGGCTGTGTGACTACCCTTTGGATGGCTGCTTCCTCCCTTCCCTGGGGCCAGTCAATAAATCAAGTGCTTCCTGGTGGACTAAGAAAGTGGGTTCTGTTTAAGGATAAGAGCATCATTTAGACATAATCAAGGATGCAGAAGAGACTTTGGCTTGGACTAAGACAAATGATTTCTAAACCAGTCATTGCTATCTGAATGTGGTAGACTCTCTTTCCACTACAGGACAAGGCTGGGATTGTGCAGCTCTTAAATAAATAAATGAGCTCAGAAATGAGCGTAAGAGGGCTTTGCAAACACAGAGTATTCTTGGAATGCACCACTGAGAAATAAATGTTACCTCTGTCTTGATATAGAGTGGGAGACTTTCATAAACTCTTAGGGGCATGACATAAACACAAGTTAAAAGATGAAAAAAAAAATCACAAAACAAAAGGCATGTGAATGCATTTTAATCATCTACTGATGATTAAACTAATCTACTGATATGGTTTGATTTCCAAGTAGTGTATGATACATACCAATGAAAATTTCTTAAAGAATATTTTTCTCCAGAAAAGAAGCACATTTGTAAATAATTTGTAAGCAGAGAGGGTAGTGGTGGATGAGGAATCTCATATCCAGCTTGCTGGTGCTTTTGTTGCAAACAGTCAAAAGTCAGTCACAAATGGCTTAAAGGGTAAAGGCATTTACCTGCCTGTGTAACTTGAAAGTCCAGAGGTGAGTCAGGCTTCCAGGGCATAGTTCCCTGTCAGGCCCCTAGCTTCTTGTGGTCTCTCTGCTCCTCCATCCTCCCTCCATCACCTTAATGGAACAAGGCAGCTTCATTCCTTCACTGTGGGGGTGAAGATGCACACTCTGGAGACTGATGGACCTGATTTGCATCCTGGCTCTGTTCAAAAGCTGTGCATATTAGGCACAATGTGAACCTCTTAAGCACCAGGCTTTTCATCTGGAAATGGGAACAATCACAGAGCTGATGTCCTAGGACTGTTGTATTAAATGAGATGGTGAGATGGTGGCTGGTATGCAGCAGGCACTTCATAAGTGTAGGAGCTCATTCTTGGTCTTTGTGAAACTTACTGGATGGCACCCAGAGCTAGGCACCATGCTAGCTTCTGGAGATGAGAGTAATTGGAAAGACAGATGAGCAGCCAGGCTGCTAGGACACAGTGTGGTAGGCGTCCGGCCCCTGATATCCTTACCCTGCAACAGGGGCTAGACTGTGGGTGTGACAGATCGACTCCTTGTAGACAACAGAGACGTGCCTGGTGCTGTGGGAGTGGGGGGAGATATAAGGCTGTTCCTGCCCCCAGAAGCTCCTAGAGTGTGGGTGGACATCGGTGGGAGATCGGGGGAGTTGTGACTCATGTGAGTCCCATCGCAGACCGCCTCAGAGGCTCAGCTTACCCACGTGGGTGGGGACTGGGACCCTGGGCGAACGCCAGCCTCAGCTCCAGAAGTTATCTGCCTGCTTCCGTCTAGTGCTCCCCATTCCTCCTACTCTGTGAGGGAAAATCTGAGACCCAGAGAAGTGAAGCCATTTGCCCAATTCTGCCCCAAGAGACCAGCTCAGGCCAGAACGCAGTTCCACGCTCCCTCCTCCAGGACCTGCCATTTCCCCAGATAAGGGCCTGATGGCCTAGTTTCAGTCTGACTCTAACCCACATATCATTTTTTTTTTCATTCAGTATCAAAAACCCTGAAAGAAACCATAGTATACAGGGAAGACTGTCCGGCATCTTTTCAGGTTGATTTGGGAGTTACTGGATGAGAGAGAATGCTATAAACATCATGGTTCCGGGTGCACCTGCCTTTAAGAATGGGGGAGGGGGGTGGGGCGGGAAACAACTGCAAAGGAAATAGCATTTGTGAAATGAATCTTTCAAAATCCCTTTTCTTTTTAAAAATGCTTGACTTAGCACACATGAGCTTTTCTTTCCTGTAAAAATGAGTACTGAATGTGGGAGAGGAGCGGGACTGCAGGGCAAACTCAGCTCTGGTTCATGTCAGTGCAGGGCTATGGGCCCTGGCAGAGAACCGTCTGGTTGGCTCGGAGAGAAAGAAATGCCCTGGAAAGGAAAGCAGGGATGTTCTTTAGGGGTAGGAATGTGTTGGGAGAAAGTCCTTTTAAGCCAGGGTACAAAGAAGTTGCTAGACCTCCCCATTGCATCAGCCTCAAAGGCAGCAAGCATTCTGATTTCCTCGAAACCAGTGCTGTCATCTGCCAGCAAGAGCAGCAGCAGCTGCCTTTCTGTCAAAAAAAAAAAAAAAAAAAAAAAAAAAAAAAAAAAAGAAAAAAAAGAAAGAAAGAAAGCAAAGACAGAAAGAAAAAGAAACTCATCACTGAATTAAGGACAGCAGTGAATATTTTAACTGTGTGGAAAGGAAATCTTCAGCACATCTGGGCAAGATCTTAAACTCACCAACTGCTTCGTCTAAGATCCTCAGGCTTCCTAGGGATGTTTTATTGCATTACTTCCAAATTCTATCACTTCATTTCCAATTTGTATCCTTAGGGGCAGAACAAAAATGACTTTCTGAGTCACGGGAAATGATTCAAGCTGGGGACAATTTGATATGAACTGAGGACACGCAGGAGCCACAAAGAAACTTAGCACTTTCTCATAGATTCTAAAATGCAATCAAAAGTGGCAAATGGTTATTTTTTCCCCTAACTTAATAAAATGACAGAACAAGTTAAGTTATTGAAGATCTGACAATCTACCAGGATTCTGAAGTACTGGGGAAACTGATTTCCTCTTTCTAAATAGTACAGAAGGGGAAAATGAAAGTATTAGAGTCACCATGCCTAAGAATAAATGAAGGAGACATGTTTAATTTTATGAAGAAATTTAGTCCTTGAGATTTCTGGGTTTTTCTCCCCCCTTCATGGTTGATTCAGCTGAAGGGAAAGGAGCATTTCTTCCTAGATCCTATAATGTGTCCTTTAAATGGCTTTCCTGGTCCGTGTGGCCTGGGAAACCCGCAGTCTGTGTAGGCAGGGTGGTCGTGATAAAGATGACATTTGCCTTTGAAACATGCCGGTATGCCAACAGAATCGGAGGCATAAATCTGAAAATGTGGAAAGAAAAATGAACATACTTACCTAGTTCAAACTTGTGTTAATAAAGACTATGTTTTTATTTGTAATGTGTGCTTTCCTAGCATAGAGAACTGGTAAACCCAATCTTCTAATATTTTGTTCCCTGAATTAATTGCTACCTCTCAGGAAAAATACTTGGAAATACATTCAAGAGTGCTTATGGTATTATATCCTTTGCAAGAAAGTGACAGTAAAAATTACTATATATCCCTAAATACAAAGTAAAATTTTTTTCTCTCATTATTATTCAAAATAGGGGGTATCACTGACAACAATATCTTACAAATGGATTGGTTATGAATAGGTTACAAATGGGTTAGTTGAGGAAGACACAGTGATTTTAAAAAATAGGCTACCAGTTTTTGCAAATAAAAACACAGGTTGCTTAAATTTAAATTTCAGATAAACCAGCTTTTTTGTTGTAGTATAGCTATGTTCTGTGCAATCTTTGGGACAAACTTATACTAAAACATTTTTGTTATTTATCTAAAATTCCAGTTTCACTGTGCTCCCTGGATATTATCATGCAAACCTAGTCTAAACTAACCTTGAAGTGCTAGTTTTGGATGAATATAGTGGTCACCTGATGGAACAGATGGTTTGAAAAAGACAGCAAGACATCAAACAGGTTTAGTATTTAGGAATTATTCTTGGGGGTGGAATACACTCAATTACAATTTGTTGGATGTATTGTATTGGAAACAAGCCTTATAAAAATTACTTACAAGGCCATGCATGGTGGCTCACACCTGTAATTCCAGCACTTTGGGTGGCCAAGGCGGGTGGATCCTGAGGTCAGGAGTTCAAGACCAGCCTGGCCAAGATGGTGAAACTGCATCTCTACTAAAAATACCAAAAAAAATCAGTCGGTCATGGTGGCAGGCACCTGTAAGCCCAGCTACTCAGGAGGCTGAGGCAGAGAACTGCTTGAACCTGGGAGGTAGAGCTTGCCGTGAGCTGAGATCATGCCACTGCACTCCAGCCTTGGTGACGGCAAGACTCCGTCTCAAA
>NW_016813480.1:3451466-3455285 GCF_001698545.2 Rhinopithecus bieti
ATATATATATATATATAACTTACAAAGCCACACAGTAAATGTTTTACATAAGGTGACTGCCAAATGGAAAAAAAAAAAAATGACACAACTAGCTGTTTCCTGAAACATGAATGCATATTTGCACCTGGGTAAAATGTCCAGCAACATACATAGAAAGTCAAAGAGTGCTGAAGCTCAAGCAAATTCGATGGCACAAAGATGATGTTTTAGATAACTCAGATTATAGCAATGACAAAATAAATTAATAAAGTCAAAGATGCATGTGAGAGTTTAAATAGAATCATTTCAGTGATTCAGCAAGAGTGGGAAAAGGCAATACTTTAAAATAATGTGTTAGTTTATCTAGTGTGCAATTTTATATATTTGTAACCTACTTGAACATTGTAATGTAGATATTTAAGCATTCTGTCTCCAGCCCTTAAAGGAGATATATTTTTTTCTTCTTTCTTTTATCAGTCTTCTCATTGGGAAGCCAAAGGCTCACATTGTATACCAGACTGCTTAATGGCTTGGGCATGTGTCCAAAAATATTCAGACAAAACATTGGGCAATTATGGATATCAGGTTCATACATTTCAGGACAATGCATTGATTGTCTGATCGGGATCAAACTCAGGTGTACCTCAATGCTAATAAATCGGTGAGCCAGCTTCAAGTTTTCACCCAATTAACAAATTGTCACCAGCTGTAACTCCTACTGCCAGCCAAGGGGAGTCATGGGACCCGATTTACCCTACCCCCTTAAACAATTAGAAAATTGGACAAAATATATTTAAAAACGGTTTTTCAGACACCAAAAGGCGGCCCAGTATTGTGATTCCTGAGAAACTGTGTGTTTTATTATTGCACGAGCTTACCACTTAAAAGCAGTTTGCAGGCTGCAGTGCAGAGAGGAAAATCCGAATAAAACCCAGTGGTCCTTGTGGGTTGAACAGATCAAAGCTAAGGTGGCTGGAACTTAAGAAACGGTGTGTTGGGGAAGAGGGAGCTGTGGCGGGGAAGTGGATACAGCTCTGGAAACAGCGGGTTCTGTCAAGCCTTTGAGTACGGATCTGTGTCGGCATGATAAGAAACTCTCTGAGGTCAGAGAAAGAACCCTGAGAAAGAGTAAGCAGAACAATTCCTAGAGTTCAAACAAGGCTCAGAATAGTCCATGTTTCCACCAGTGAAGAGTTGCAGCTGGGGCATGTGCCAGAATTCTCAGAAGAATGTTTCTGTAGTAGTGGGGCTTCATTAGCCCTGGACTAAAAGTTATTCTGGACCTGACACATTAGGCTTAAGAGCAAGCATCAAAAGAATACAGCTGACTCCCAGTGATTTAACAGCATGCCATAACAAAATCCAGCATTAGACAAACATAACAAGATACAGCAACCAACACACCAAAATTCATGATGCTCAGCATCCAATAACAAATTATCAGGCATACAAAGAAGAAGACAAATATGACTCCTAAATGGAAGAAAAATCAATCATTAAACCTGGATCCAAAAATAACAGAGATACTAGAAGTTGGAGATAAGGATGTTGGAAAATCCATTGCCCCATATTCAGATACACCTTAGAGATATTGTGGGTTTGGTTCCAGACAACTGCGATAAAGCAAATAAGACAATAAGGTCAGTCACACAAATTGCTTGGTTTCCCAATGCATGTAAAAGTGAGGCTTACAGGCTGAGGCAGGAGGATTGTTACAGGACAGGAATTCCAGACCAGCCTGGACAACATAGTGAGACCCCATCTCTAAGAAAAAAAAAAAAATTACCTGGGCATGGTGGCACACAGCTGAAGTCCTAACTACTTGGGAGGCTGAGGTGAGAGGATTGCTTGAGCCCAGGAGTTCCAGGTTGCAGTGGGCTATGATTGCACCACTGTACTCCAGCCTGGGCAACACAGTGAGACCCCATCTCTAAAAAAAAGAAATTATGCTTACACTATATTGTAGTCTATTAAGTGTTTAATAGCATTATGCCTAAAAAAGCAATGTACCTACCTTAATTTAAAAAGACTTTATTGTTTAAAAAATGCTAACATTCATCTGAGTCTTCAACAAGTCATAATCTTTTTGCTGGTGGAGAATCTTGCCTTGATGTTAACGGCTGCTGACTGATCAGGATGGTGGTTGCTGAAGACTGGGGTAGCTGAGGAAATTTCTCAACATAAGACAGCAATGAAGTTCAACTCTTCCTTTCATGAAATATTTCTCTGTAGCATTCAATACTGTTTGATCATATTTTAACAATATAGCTGGGCGCAGTGGTTCACACCGGTAATTCCAGCACTTTGGGAGGCGAAGGCGGGTGGATCACTTGAGGTCAGGAGTTCAAGACCAGCCTGGCCAACATGGCGAAACCCCGTCTCTACTAAAATACAAAATTAGCTGGGTGTGGTGGTGGGTGCCTGTAATCCCAGCTACTCGGGAGGCTGAGGCACGAGAATTGCTTGAACTCAGGAGGTAGAGGTTGCAATGAGTAGAAATCGTGCCACTGCACTCCAGTGTGGGTGATAAGAGTGAAACTCCATCTCCAAAACAATAATAGTAATAGTAATAATAGCCAAGGAGGAAGGATCGCTTGAGGCCAGGAGTTCAAGAGCAGCCTGAGCAACATAACAAGACCCTGTCTCTATAAAACTTAAAAAGTTAGCCATGTGTGGTAGCATGCACCTGTAGTCCCAGCTGTTTGGGAGAGTGAGGTGGGAGAATTGCTTGAGCCCAGGAGATTGAGGCTGCAGTGAGCCATGATCCTGCCACTGCACTCCAGCCTGGGTGACAGATTCAGACCCTATTTCGAAAAAGATTTTAAAAAGAGAAATGTTAAAGGAAGTTCTTTGGACAAAATAAAAACGAATCTTAGTCCTTTAGACTCCTTGATATTATCCCAGAACTCACTCGTGTTCTGTTTATTTATTTTTAATATTTATTTTCAGTGTGTTTTATAACTTCTTTCAACAGTGTTTTATAGTTTCCTTTTTTTCTTTTTTAAATTATACGTTAAGTTCTACGTTACATGTGCACAACCTACAGGTTTGTTACGTATGTATACCTGTGCCATGTTGGTGTGCTGCACCTGTTAACTTGTCATTTACATCAGGTATATCTCCTAATGCTATCCCTCCCCTCTCCCCCCACCCCACGACAGGCCCCGGTGTGTGATGTTCCCCACCTTGTGTCCAAGTGTTCTCATTGTTCAATTCCCACCTATGAGTGAGAATATGCGGTGTTTGGTTTTCTGTTCTTGCAATAGTTTGCTCAGAATGATGGTTTCTAGCTTCATCCATGTCCCTACAAAGGACATGAGCTCATCCTTCTTTATGGCTGCATAGTATTCCACGGTATATATGTGCCACATTTTCTTAATCCAGTCTGTCATTGATGGACATTTGGGTTGGTTCCAAGTCTTTGCTATTGTGAATAGTACCACAATAAACATATGTGTGCATGTGTCTTTATAGCAGCATGATTTATAATCCTTTGGGTATATGCCCAGTAATGGGATGGCTGGGTCAAATGGTATTTCTAGTTCTAGATCTTTGAGGAATAGCCACACTGTCTTCCACAATGGTTGAACTAGTTTATAGTCCCACCCACAGTGTAAAAGTGTTCCTATTTCTCCACATCCTCTCCAGCACCTGTTTTTTCCTGACTTTTTAATGATCACCATTCTAACTGGTGTGAGATGGTATCTCACTGTGATTTTGATTTGCATTTCTCTGATGGCTAGTGATGATGAGCATTTTTTCACGTGTCTGTTGGCTGCATAAATGTCTTCTTTTGAGAAGTATCTGTTCATATCCTTTGCCCACTTTTTGATGGGGTTG
>NW_016813480.1:3457190-3500321 GCF_001698545.2 Rhinopithecus bieti
ATTCAGGAGCAGGTTGTTCAGTTTCCATGTAGTTGAGTGGTTTTGAGTGAGTTTCTTAGTCCTGAGTTCTAGTTTGATTGCACTGTGGTCTGAGAGACAGTTTGTTATAATTTCTGTTCTTTTACATTTGCTGAGGAGTGCTTTACTTCCAACTATGTGGTCAATTTTGGAATAAGTGTGATGTGGTGCTGAGAAGAATGTATATTCTGCTGATTTGAGATGGAGAGTTCTGTAGATATCTATTAGGTCTGCTTGGTGCAGAGTTGAGTTCAATTCCTGGATATCTTTGTTAATTTTCTGTCTTGTTGATCTGTGTAATGTTGACAGTGGAGTGTTAAAGTCTCCCATTATTATTGTGTGGGAGTCTAAGTCTCTCTGTAGGTCTCTGAGGACTTGCTTTATGAATCTGGGTGCTCCTGTATTGGGTGCCTATATATTTAGGATAGTTAGTTCTTCTTGTTGAATTGATCCCTTTACCATTATGTAATGGCCTTCTTTGTCTCTTTTGATCTTTGTTGGTTTAATGTCTGTTTTATCAGAGACTAGGATTGCAACCCCTGCTTTTTTTGTTTTCCATTTGCTTGGTAGATCTTCCTCTATCCCTTTATTTTGAGCCTATGTGTGTCTCTGCATGTGAGATGGGTCTCCTGAATACAGCACACTGATGGGTCTTGACTCTTTACCCAATTTGCCAGTCTGTGTCTTTTAATTGGAGCATTTAGCCCATTTACATTTAAGGTTAATATTATTATATGTGAATTTGATCCTGTCATTATGATGTTAGCTGGTTATTTTGCTCATTAGTTGATGCAGTTTCTTCCTAGCATTGGTGATCTTTACAATTTGGCATGCTTCTACAGTGGTTGGTACTGGTTGTTCCTTTCCATGTTTAGTGCTTCCTTCAGGAGCTCTTATAAGGCAGGCCTGGTGGTGACAAAATCTCTCATCATTTGTTTGTCTGTAAAGGATTTTATTTCTCCTTCGCTTATGAAGCTTAGTTTGGCTGGATATGAAATTCTGGATTGAAAAGTCTTTTCTTTAAGAGTGTTGAATATTGGCCCCCACTGGGCTTGTAGATTTTCTTCTCTTCTGGCTTGTAGAGTTTCTGCTGAGAGATCCACTGTTAGTCTGACGGGCTTCCCTTTGTGGGTAACCCGACCTTTCTCTCTGGCTGCCCTTAACATTTTTTCCTTCATTTCAACTTTGGTGACTGACAATTATGTGTCTTGGAGTTGCTCTTCTTGAGGTGTATCTTTGTGGTGTTTTCTGTATTTCCTGAATTTGAATGTTGGCACACCTTGCTAGGTTGGGGAAGTTCTCCTGGATAATATCCTGAAGAGTGTTTTCCAACTTGGTTCCATTTTCCCTGTCACTTTCAGGTACACCAGTCAGACATAGATTTGGTCTTTTCACATAGTCCTATATTTCTTGGAGACTTTGTTCATTTCTTTTTGCTCTTTTATCTCTAAAATTCTCTTCTTGCTTCATTTCATTCATTTGATCTTCAATCACTGATACCCTTTCTTCCACTTGATCAAATCGGCTACTGAAGTTTGTGTATACGTCACGTAGTTCTCGAGCCATGGCTTTCAGCTCCATCAGGTCATTTAAGGACTTCTCTGCACTGTTTATTCTGGTTAACCATCCATCTAATCTTTTTTTCAAGGATTTTAGCTTCTTTGAGATGGGTTCGAACATCCTCCTTTAGCTTGGAGAAGTTTGTTATTATCGATCATCTGAAGCCTTCTTTCAACTCGTCAAAGTCATTCTCTGTCCAGCTTTGTTCTGTTGCTGGTGAGGAGCTGCATTACTTTGGAGGAGAAGAGGTGCTCTGATTTTTAGAATTTTCAGCTCTGGTTTCTCCCCATCTTCGTGGTTTTATCTACCTTTGGTCTTTGATGATGGTGACATACAGATGGGGTCTGGGTGTGGATGTCCTTTCTGTTTGTTAGTTTTCCTTCTAACAGTCAGGACGCTCAGCTGCAGGTCTGTTGGAGTTTGCTAGAGGTTGATTCCAGACCCTGTTTGCCTGGGTATCACCAGTGGAGGTTGCAGAACAGCAAATATTGCAGAACAGCAGATGTTGCTGCCTGATCCTTCCTCTGGAAGCTTTGTCTCAGAGGGGCACCTAGTTGCATGAGGTGTCAGTCGGCCCCTACTTGGAGGTGTCTCCCAGTTAGGCTACTCGGGGGTCAGGGACCCACTTGAGGAGGTAGTCTGTCCATTCTCATGCTGTGAATGGACTCTATGCTATGAGAACCACTACTCTCTTCAAAGCTGTCAGACAGGGACATTTAAGTCTGTAGAAGTTTCTGCTGCCTTTTGTTCAGCTATGCCCTGCCCCCAGAGGTGGAGTCTACAGAGGCAGGCAGGCCTCCTTGAGCTGTGGTGGGCTCCATCCAGTTTGAGCTTCCCGGCTGCTTTGTTTACCTACTCAAGCCTCGGCAATGGTGGACGCCCCTGCCCCAGCCTCGCTGCCACCTTGCAGTTCGATCTCAGACTGCTGTGCTAGCAGTGAGCGAGGTTCTGTGGGCGTGGGACCCTCTGAACCAGGGGCGGGATATAATCTCCTGGTGTGCCTGTTTGCTAAGGCCCCTGGAAAAGTGCAGTATTAGAGTGGGAGTGTCCCGAACTTCCAGGTACCATCCGTCATGGCTTCCCTTTGCTAGGAAAGGGAATTCCCCCAACCCTTGCCCTTCCTGGGTGAGTTGATGCCCCACCTTGCTCCTTGGGCTGCATCCACTGTCTGACAAGCCCCAGTGAGATGAACCCAGTACCTCATTTGGAAATGTAGAAATCACCCGTCTTCTGCGTGGCTCACACTGGGAGCTGCAGAGTGGAGCTGTTCCTATTGGGCCATCTTGGAACCTCTGCCCCATTTCCTGACTTTTAAAATAATTTGTGTTTTGTAGTTTTCTGTGTATAAGCCTTTCAATTCCTTGGTTAGATTTATTCCTAAGTATTTATTTATTTATTTATTTATTTATTTATTTATTTATTTATTTATTTTTTGGAGGCAGAGTCTCACTGTGTCACCCAAGCTGCAGTGCAATGGCATGATCTCTACTCATTGCAACCTCCGCCTCCTGAATTCAAGCAATTCTTGTGCCTCAGCCACCCAAGTAGCTGAGACTACAGGTGTACACCACAATACCCAGCTAATTTTTGTATTTTTAGTAGAAATGGGGTTTCACCATGTTGGCCAGGCTAGTTTCAAACTCCTGGCTTCAAGTGATCTGCCTGCCTCAGCCTCCCAAAGTGCTGGGATTACAGGCATGAGCCACTGCACCTGGCCCCCATTTAATTCTTTTAGATGCTGATGGGATTCAACTTGCTTTCCTATTTTTTTTGGATTTTTCACTGCTGGTGTATAGAAATACAACTGATTTTTGTGTGTTGACTTTGTGAGGGCGTTAGACTTTCCTGTATTTGTTTATTAGTGCTAATAGATTTCTTGTGGATTCTTTAGACTTTTCTATATATATAACATCATGTCATCTGTGATTAGAGATAGCTTCCTCTCTTCCTTTTCAATTTTTAAAATTTCTTTTTCTTGTCTAATAGCTCTGACTAGAACTTCTAGTACAATGTTGAATAGAAGTGGTGAAAGCAGGCACCCTTGTTTTGTTCTGATTTTGGAGGGAAAGCTTTCAGTCTCTCATCCTTGAGTACAATATTGAACATGTTTTTATCATGTTTAGGTATTTTATCATATTGAGGAATTTTCCCTATAATACTAGTTTTCTGAGAGTTTTTTTAAAATTATGGAAAGATACAGGATTTTGTCAAATGCCTTTTCTGCATCAATTGACCTGATCATGTGGTTTTTCCCTTTTGTTATATTAATCTGATGTACACATTAATAGTTTTATTTTGAGCCACCCTTAGGGTGAGGAGGCATGAATAGATGGAGCACAGAGGATGTTTTGAAGGTCTATTATTAGATGTGCAAATGTTTATAACTGCTATGTATCTTGTGGTATCAATACATTTATTAATATGTAATATATGTATTTTTCTCATAATTTTTTAAAATTTAAAGTCTATTTTATCAGATATTAGTATAGCTACTCCAATTCTCTTTTGATGGTTATGTGCATGTACTGTCCTTTTCCATCCTTTTACTTTTAACCTATTTGTGTCACTGGGTCTAAAGTTAGTGTCATAGACAACATATAGTTGGATTATGTTTTAAAAATCCAGTCTTCCAATCCTTGTTTTTTCATTGGAGAATTTAATCCATTTGTGTTTAAAGTAATTCCTGATAAGGTAGACTTCCTTCTGACATTTTACTATTTGTTTTCTACATAACTTATGACTTTTACCTCTCTCATTTCCTGTAATACTGCCTTCTTACATGTTTAGTAAAAAGATGATTTCTTAGAGTGAAACTTTTATTCCCTTCTAATTTCTTTTTGTGTATACCCTATAGCTATTTTCTTTGTGGTCACCATGGGGATTACATGTAACATCTTAGAGTTGTAACAATCTAATTAAGTTTATAGAAATTTAACTTTTAAATTCACTGGTTCTTCTGCTTGCTCAAATCTGTTTTTGAAACTTTCTAGTGCATATTTTATTTCAATTATCATACTTTTCAGTTTCAAGATTTCTTTTTGGTTCCTTTTTAAAATTTCTCTCTATTGATACTCTTATTTTGTTCATGCACCATTTCTGCTTATCTTTGTCTATGTCTTCATTGAGCTCTTTGAATCCTTAAGACAGTTTTTCTTTTCTTTTCTTCTTTTTTTTTTTTTTGAGTTGGAGTGTCTCTCTGCACTAGGCTGAAGTGCCGTGATGCAATCTTGGCTCACTGCAACCTCTGCCTCCTGGGTTCAAGTGATTCTCCTGCCTCAGCCTCCCGAGTAGCTGGGACTACAGGTGTGCGCCACCATGCCCAGCTAAAAGACAGTTGTTTTAAAGTATTTGTCTAGTAAGTCTAATGTCTGAGTTTCATGTATATTTTTTGTCAACTTATTTTGTTCCTTTGAATGGGCCATAGTTTTCTGTTTGTTTGTATGCCTTTTTGTTTGTTTGTTCATTCTGAAAACTGGATATTTGACTCTTATGATGTAGAAACTCTGGAAAATAGATTCTCCCTCTTATCCAGGGTTTGCTGTCTTTTGATTGTTGTCTGGTATATTTGGGTCAGGGATCAGCTTGAGGTGAAAGCTTAATGTCTTCTCATGTCTTTTCTGAGCCTGTCTCTTTCCATAGGCATGCATACTGGCTTTCTAAATTTCCCCATATACATGCTTGTTTTTGAATGTCCAAAGACAGACAAACAAACAGGTATAGTTCCTTTAAATCTCCTGGAAGCTGCTTCTAGCTGGGAGGAATTCATACAATGAGATCCAAAGTCTTTACTCATTAATCAGTGATCAAACAGCACTCCCGTGAGAACACAGAACCCCACTATTTGAAGGATAAGGTCATTATTGCCTGTCATGGCTCCAGCAAGATATGCCAGAGATATGGGCTGCCATTCCCCAGCTGCCTGCCACCACACTGATGGCTGACATCAACTGCAGTTTACCAGCTAAGCTGTTCCCTGGAAGTTTTGAGTATTCAAATAAACTGAGTTCCAAAGTGGTTACTTGAGACTGTTCCTGCCAGTACAATTGTTGCCCAGGTGGACAGATAGAGTCCTGATAGCTTCCAATTCTGCCATCTTTCCAGCAGCACTCCCCTGCAGGCTATATTATAACAAAGAGCAGGAGAGTTAATATAGTCTGGGAGTAAAAGAGAGGCAGTACTATCGTCCTTCCTATGTAAACATGTTTTTTATTTTCCTTGTAGAAGGGAATAATGTGTTTGCCACATCAAAAGCCACATACAAAGCGCTAGAGGCTGTGTTCATCTGTTTTAGTAAAGACAACACATCTGGCACAGCAGCTGTAATTGGAGCTATTACTTGGTGCAGTTTACGTTGTTTGCATTGGTGTACCATCCATTTTGGCCCTCTGACTTTCAAGCATGCCTCAGGTTGATAATTGGCTTACCTAGGCTTGTCATATTTTTTTTTCAAGTCTTTTGAAGAAGTTAACGAAAGCCAGCCAATTCCATAGTCTTTTAAATATTGTTTTCATACTGCTGAAGCACCCAGCATCTGTAGCATGTTTCCCCTTCCACCTGTACCTCATCCCAAATGAACACAGGAAAAACTCTGGTAATTGGGATCTCACTTCCCACCAGCAACAAGTTCTTTATTGCTATTTTTGAGGACTCGCTTAAATACAAATTTTCTTAGCCTGGATTCCACCCTGGAAGCAGAACATGAGACAAGGGACTGTATGCAGGTGATTTACTTGCAAGTGTGATCTTAGGGAGCAGCAGTATGAGATAAGGGAGAGAACAAGGAAGAAAGGAAACCAGTGCAAGGATGCTTTATTTAGTTGACCAGCCCAACGTACAATGGGTGCTCCATTCTGCCGGGACCTTCTGAAAAGCTTTATGAAATGCATCTCTAAACAGTTCTGCTCTGGGAATCAAAGCATCTGCCCATTGACTCCTTTAATCCATTGGTCAAAGGTAACCGTATGGGCTTTAGCTCCCTGTCATATCCTGATGGTGCATTCCTGAGTTCAAAGTAGATTCCTGTGGACATTCCACACTGAAGCATCAGAGAAACTCTGTGGCAGGAAGGGACACACACTTGATGTGGGCTCAAGGCAAAGCACCTGCGCAAACCTGGTGGAAGCCTGTGTAGGACTAGTCACCGTAGCAGTGGCTGGAGACAAAGGGGGACTTGGAGGGGTGCACAAGAGGAATGCAGTAGAACTTGGCACAGGGAAAACCTTTGATCAATACTAAACCAGAGAAAATTGCTAGTTGTCTATTTTAGCATATTTTCTGCCAATGAAGAAACTCAACTGCAAAACAATTACTGCATATTCGTCAAGCTGATTTTGGGGCCTCCTGAATTAGCATCCATTTTAAAGTCCATTAGAACTGTTGAAGTGTGCTTTTAACAGATGGAGTCAGTAACAAGTAAAACACAAATTTATATACTTTGTACTATAAATGGAAAAACATACTTAAGAAATCACCTTACTTGTAAATAAGACAGCTCTCTCTGGCAGCCTCCAAGCTTACTGATTTCATCTCTGACTGTTGCTGTCCAGGAGACATTCTGCAATCTGGCAACTGTGGCCACTTTACCCAGTATGACCATCACAGCTTATTACTTTCTCTGGGGCCTGGAAGCTGAGGACCTGGGTTCACATCTGGATTTACCAGCAGCTGGATTTGAGCAGGGAACAGCCTCTCTGAACTTTATTTTCTTCATCTGAAAAATGGGGAAAATAATCCCTGACTCAAAAAGTTCTTGTGAATAATACTAGAATAGAATATGTGTAAGATGCTTGGCACGGTGCCGGGCACAGTTACTTTAGGGTTTATCTGAGATTAAAAAGTTAATTATGAAACTTTGAATAGTGATTTATAGTTTATTTTACAAAGTACCTTTCAGCATTTCTGCGACTCAGTGTGAAAGTCAGTTTTGATCCTTATGATTGACAGATACTTGGAAAAGTTGAATGACTTGACTAAGGTCTTACAGTAAGTAACAGACAGGGCCAAGCGCTAGGATTCTGATTCCAAACCCAGTGTTCTTTCTGATGCTTCACGAAACCAATCCCCACCTCCCCCAAGAAAACTTCCCCCCATTGCTGTTCTCTTCCCAGAGGCAGACAGTAAACAAATACCCAAACAAAAAAATACACAAGCATAAAAATGCTAGGTAGTGCATTGCTCTGAGGAAAAGTGAAGCAGGAAAAGCAGACACACTGTGGCTGAGGAAAGGGTAGGGAGGGAGGGCTCTCTGAGGCGGTGCCATTTGAGCAGAGCTAAATGAACTGAGCAAGCCAGACAGAATCCAGGGCGAGGGAATTCCGGGCAGAAGGCACAGCAAGCAAAAGCCTGGAGACAGGCGGGCGCCTGACGTTTTGGAGGAGGAGCCAGGATGCGGTGGTAACTGGAGTGCAGTTACTGGGCGGGGGAGTGGTGGGAAATGAGAATGGGGAGAGCTGCCAAACTGGAATGTTTTAGGCAGTGCCGAGAAATTCCAACTTTATTCTAAGTGTGATGGAGGCCACCTAAGGCATTGCTTTTTATTTTTTAAAAAAATGTTATCTCCTGAAATTCCTTTTTACTAGCTTTTTTTTTTTCTTGAAACAGAGTCTGGCTCTGTCGCCCAGGCTGGAGTGCAGTGGCCGGATCTCAGCTCACTGCAAGCTCCGCCTCCCGGGTTTACACCATTCTCCTGCCTCAGCCTCCCGAGTAGCTGGGGCTACAGGCACCCGCCACCTCGCCCGGCTAGTTTTTTGTATTTTAGTAGAGACGGGGTTTCACCGTCTTAGCCAGGATGGTCTCAATCTCCTGACCTCATGATCCGCCCGTCTCGGCCTCCCAAAGTGCTGGGATTACAGGCGTGAGCCACCGCGCCCGGCCTTTTTTTCTTCTTTTTTAAATGAAGACATTCTTACAAAGGTTCGCTGGTGTGTGCGGAAGAGACCACAGAACGGCATGTGTAGGGAGGCCAGGTAGGAAGTGAGATCATATTGAGAGATGGTGGAGGCCAGGGAGCAGGGATTAGCTCTCTCCCGCTTGGAAGTGGCTGGTGAGTTCAGTTCCATGGCGGAGGAAGGTGTGCAGGCTGTGGCTTCAAGCATCACGCCATCTTCAGCAGTGGGAGTTAAGCACCTGGAGCGTCCACGGGTTCTGGAGCCGCTGGTGAGTGGCCACCTCCCCCACGTGCCGACCGACCCACAACGCAGGATACTCTCTTGCCTATTTCTCTAACTCCTCTCTCACCCACCCCTTCGGAGCCACTCTCTTCTGGCACAGAGCTTCCCTTTGTTTCCACCAATACCCCACACCCGTCACTGCAGCAGGTCTTTACACTGGTTGCTCTCGCGTGCAAAGCTATGTGCAAATTTCATGTATTTCAAATATTTCATATTTCTGTTCGTATTTCTCATCTCAAATATGAGGTTGGTGCAGAAGAAATTGCGGTTTTGCCATTACTTTCAATGACAAAAACTGCAATTACTTTTGCACCAACTTCGTATCACTTCTTTGGAAACTTCTGATGATGCTACTTAAAACCGGCCCTCAAAGACGTTGTCGCTCACCTCACCGCCTTTTTTACAAAGATTTTCATCAAAATGTGACCTTATTGTTATTCTTATCTACTGCTTAACTGTTTATCATCTATCACTAAAATACACTCTGCATGAGTACAGGAAACAAGCCCTCCTTGTCCTCCGTTACAGCAGCCACAGTGCCCAGGGCAGTGTAGGTATGCAATAAATGGAATGAAAGAATGAACAACTTCCGTCCTTTCTGAGACTACGGAGTGTCCTGAAAACCCCCTATATCAATCATGGATAGTGTCTGATCTCTGAAACCTCAACCTTTGGTGAATATAATATCCCAAATAATATACACAGAGCTCTCTTACCTCCACTTGATTTCCAGGTACCCTTTGGATTCTCATGGCACACCTACCCATTAGGCCCTCTCTGTACTGATGATGGCATACATTAAATCGCATATGGAATTCAATCAAGTGACCAAGCCAGAGCATGACACATCTTTTGGAAATTATACCTCAATGCATGAAGTGGCCATCACTTTGTTCAGCCTCAGTAAGTATTTGTTACACAAATCTCTTGTCAATTCGAGGTTATAAGCTTGACCATAGTGTTTTCCACTCATCCTTTCACATTGCCAAGGTATTACTAGCATGTCTTGCTGGGTGGCATGTACATGCCTATAATCCCAGCCTTTTGGAAGGCTGTGGCGGGTGTACTGCTTGAGGCCAGGAGTCCAAGACCAGCCTGGGCAACACAGTGAGACCCCGATCTCTACAAAAAATAATTAAAAAAAAAAATTAGCTGGGCGTGGTGGTGTGCACCTGTAGTCCTAGCTACTCAGGAACCTGAGGCAAGAGGATCACTTGACCCCAGAAGTTTGAGGTTACAGTGAACTACGATTACAGGACAGGGAGGTCTGGATTAGAAGTCTGGGAATTATCTTCCTATTAAAGTCACAAGCCTGGATGGCAGCAACCAGGGCACAAGTGTAGATCGAGAAGCCAGGTCTGAGATGGAACAGGACCTCTCAGGGAGCTTCCATTCCACTGGGAAGATACACAAAATTGGCAAACAGATGTCATCAGTCAGGTCTAAGTGTTATGTAGACAAAGCCGGGGAGGGAATAGAGAATGCTGGCAGGCACGTGGATGTGGATGGTACTTGTCACAGATGCAAGTAAATGCAGGAACCTGGTGCTCAGGGAGAAAGGCAGCTGGATGTGCACTCAATGGTCACCTCCATGTTTAATGACAGGAGAGGAGACGGGGCAGGATCACTCAGGGAATGGGGCCAGAGAAACAAAAATCTGAGAATTGAGCCTTCAGGCTCTTGGACCATTGAGAGTGGAACGGTCCACTCTAGAATGGGTTTCGCTTTTGGAAATTCACATAGGAAACTCGTGGGTGGAGTAGCCCTCCCTCAAAGCCACTTTGCTGCTCATGTTTGCTCAATGTTTAGACCAGCCTGAAGGTGAGTGAACCTAGGGCTGTTTTTTTTTTAAACATATATTCCTCAGACCACTGCATCAGAACCTACTGAAGAGCTTGTTAAAAATGAAGTTTTCACATATTCCATCCTAACTCTAACCTCTGGGACCAGACGCTGAAGGGCAGAAAAATACTCTCCAGGATTCTCCACTAAGCTTGGAACACCTCAGCTTCAACGGCAGAAGGAACATCAGAAAACAATGAGAATGGACAGGAAATAAGAAGCCACAGTGAGAGGTAAAATTTATAGAAATTTTACTGGGTGCAGTAGCTTATGCCTGTAATCCCAGCACTTTGGGAGGCCGAGGCAGGCAGATCACTTGTGGTCAGGCGTTAGAGACCAGTCTAGCCAACATGGTGAAACCGTCTCTAATAAAAAGACAAAAATTAGCTGGGCATGTTGGTGGGCATCTGTAATCCCAGCTACTTGGGAGGCTGAGGCAGGAGAATCTCTTGAATCCGGGAGACCGAGAATGCAGTGAGTGGATATCGTGCTACTGCACTCCAGCCTGGGTGACAGAGTGAGACTGTCTCAAAAAAAGAAAGACAGAAAGAAAGAAAGAAAGAGAGAGAGAAAGAGAGTGAGAGGGAGAAAGAGAGAAAGAGAAAAAGAAAGAAAGAAGGAAAGAAAGAAAGAAGGAGGAAAGAAAGAAAAGAGAGAAAGAAAGGAAGGAAAGAAAGGAAAGAAAAAAGAGAAAGAAAGGAAAGAAGGAAAGAAAGAAAGAGAAAGAAGGAAGGAAGGAAAGGAAAGGAAGAGGAGAGAGGGGAGCGCGAGGGCGAGGAGAGCGCTCCCGAGGACTCAGGAGGTGACCTCATAGCCAGATCCACACATCCTGAGGATGTGTTGGGGCAGGAGGACTTAAAATGGAAACATGAATTCAGCTCCTAGAAATTACCACTACTGTATTGTCAGGACTATAAGGACAGAGATTCCTCAGTTATTTTGTTTTAGAATGTTTTTATATCATTGAGTTGGGTTTTTAAGAAAAAAAATGTTAGTTTTTCCCTAATCTTCTGTATTTTCTAGAGGAGGAAAACGGATTATTAGGGATGTAACAGTCAAATCCTTCTCAGTACAACACAGATTAGGAATTATTCCAGCAACTGAAGGCTCACCAATAATATCTTCCCATTAGAAAGGTGTCTGTGTTTCCTATCTTACATTACGGTACCGAGCGTAACAGGAAAAAGGATCCATATCTAAGACTCGAGTCAGTACTCCATTATGGAGACAGACACACAGATAACGTTAATGAAAAGTGAAGAGATTTCTTCAGAGGCTACTTGTTAACACACATTTTAAAATGAAAACAAAAACCCTTTGTACATATAAAAAAATACAGCTGACTCCACGTTTTGATTTATGAAAATAAATTTATTACATAACACCTTGTTTTAACAATGTTCAATTATTTTTTATTCAGAATACTTGTGTCATTCATGTAAAATAGTTTGATACAGTACATTGTATGTTATAGGTTTTTTTTTCCTCAAAATTCTAAGGCTCTCCTACTCCTTCTCCTTTGCTGAAGTAAGGGCACCCTAAACAACGTGCGAACAAGTTTTCAAAAGGAAAATTAACTGAACAAAATCTTAATAGCACTGCACCAACCGGCTTTAAAATCAGGACGAAAATATTTGAATTGGATGCCGCACCTTTTTAAGGAGGTTATCATTCATGCTTTTTTCATCTTAAAGCATGCTCACAAATCAGCAACACCAACAGGAAAAATAAAACACTGTCTATGACAATCATTTTAGTTTGTTTGCTGAACCAAACAGGTTTATATCAATGACAACATATTTAATCACTATCAAATAGCAGCTTTAATACCAGTCAAGTCATAGATTGAAAATAAAAACAAACTCATAAGTCGGAAGTTAATCTTTGGGAGTTTTGAAACCTTTCTGGAAAACTATGTGGCTTTTGTACTTTCAAAAAAATCCAAGCACTATTCTTGGTCAGAAAACACTGATTAATGTAGAAAATGAATCAGCCCACTGTTAAGACACTAAAAAGAAAGGTGTACCAAAGAATCTCATTTTGAGTCTTGGTTATTTCGCTAACACACACTGTATGTTTCAAGTACCAGTTAAACCTTGTGCCTGTGTGTGTACTATTGGTCAGATAATGTTGTCACACTGAAAAAATTCACCACATACAAAGACAAATGCTTGCCCCTAGCACATTCACAGCTTCAACTGCTACAGACTGTCACTGAAAAAAATGCATTGGTCAGTCTGAACCATGTCAAGTAAACTATGGAAGTAGCAAATCCACAACACAAACTGTGCTAGCACTTTCTTTTCAAGTCTAACTCCAAAATAGGTACAACTTGGAAGCCACTACCCCAATCTGTGAAAAGTGGTGGAACTTGGCTACTGGACATTTTGAAGATGTGGTTGTACAGTACATTCTCATGGCCCATACCAGGTTCCCGCGGAGAGCTGCACAGTCAGCCCTGCAGCATTCGCAACAGTGCATGGACAAGATTCCGATGCAGCTCAGTACCGATGTGTCTGATGTGAGTACTGTGGAGGCTGCTGGGAGGTAGCTGAGTATCCCATGCTGCTCTGCGGCTGTGATGTGCTTGGTCCAGGGTTGGGATAGGCAGCATGTGGATTGGAACGCTGGAAAGGAGATGAGGGAGAAGTGTGATTCAGGTGCTGCTGGGGGAAGCTCAATCCCAAGCAGCAAAACTTGTATGTGATTGAAGCGTCATTATGTTTCAAGGAAGAAAGGATGTATAGGTTTTGTGCTGCGTACTAACTTCATAACGAAAGACAAAAGCCCCAAATATTTTAACATCCTCTTCTCTTGAGGAAGGTCAGAAATATTGCTAGTAAATAATATTAAGCCTAGGTTTATTACTATGCTGTGCAAATACATTTTTTTCTATAGGAGTAACCCCTTTCTATGCTGCTTTGTATCTACTTGGTAAATTTGCTTGAGATGTTTACACGGGAACTTGATGTATACATAAAAAATTTAAAGCTTATTTACACGCTTTCTTCAGTAGAAAACTCCCCCCAACACACATGACTAAAGAATAAAAATGAATATGATAGGAGAAGGTATCACAGAATCCATTTCTTTGGCATTAATACATTTTTATGCCCTTTAAATTACTTTTTTTTCTTCTGAGGCAGGGTGTCACTCTATCACCCAGGCTGGAGTATAACGGTATAATCATTGCTAGGATTACAGGTATGCACCTCCATGCTCAGCTCATTTTTAAAAATTTTTTTGTAGGAACAGGGTCAGGCTATGTTGCCCACGTTAATTTCAAACTCCTGGCCTCAAGTGATCCTCCCCCTCAGCCTTCTAAATCACTGGGATTACAGGCATGAGTCACGGTGCCTGGCCCCTTTAAACTACTGAATCTTATTTTCTGCTACAAGTTTACATACAAAAGTAAAAATATAACCACAGACATGTAAGAAGGATGGTATTCTCAATCCTAAAATGGCACAAAGAGAAAGAATGTGATGGTTTGGGGTTCTCTAATTTTGATCTGTTAGATTATTATTCCCATTCTCACACCTCTCTCTCATACTATTTGTTCCGAAGACAAACACTGTAAGATTAACCAAAACTGGGCCAGGCGCTGTGGTTCACGCCTGTAATCCCAGCACTTTGGGAGGCTGAGGCAGGTGGATCACAAGGTCATGAGATCGAGACCATCTTGGCTAACACACTGAAACCCCATCTCTACTAAAAATACAAAAAAGGAGCTGGGCATGGTGGCGGGAGCCTGTAGTCCCAGCTGCTGGGGAGCCTGAGGCAGGAGAATGGCGTGAACCCGGGAGGCGGAGCTTGCAGTGAGACGCGATCGCGCCGCTGCCCTCCAGCTACCCAAACTCAATACTTCTCTCTTTGAAAGCATATTTAATAAGTCATATAATTCCAAATTCTGCCAATCCTAGCAAAGGTAACATTTTTAAAAAGAGTGGACACATGCAATTATAGTCAGAAATACTATTTTAAAAATCATCCACAAAAAACCACAGCAATCCAACAAAGCAGCACGGCATCACTTTCTCGGCTCCAGAAGCAAAGGTCAGAGCACTGCTCTGCTTCATTCTAAGGACGCCATCGCCTTAGTGTGCAAACACATTCGTGAGCCAAGAGAGACGCACTCTTCCCATCTGGAAAGGGAGAAAAAGATACTGGAACCAACAACTCCCACAGCTGTCTGCCCTTGGTGTCCTTGTTTAGCTAACTGGAAGAGAATTACGACTCATAACAGCAATGATTTCCATGGTGTGATGGGCTGGACTCTCCCCTAACCAAAGGAAAGAGTTAATACCTAATTCTGAAAGTACAGCAACGAGCACTCGGGACCTTATCAGTTTAATAACATCTCTCTCTCTCTTTTTTTGTGTGTGTAAATAATTCTAATTGGTCAAATTTTCAGTATCCTTCCCACACTGAAACCTAGTGTAGTTGGGAATATGGTTAGAATAAGCAGAAGAGAAGAGGAGGTGGTATACAATATTCAAAGAAGGTCTTTCCACAACGTGACTGACAATGCCATGACAGGATCCCTAAGTCGGCAACATAACAGCCTTTGTGGTCAGATCAAAGTGTGAGTCCTGCATCTACAGCTGGCTTGCTGGGGATCCATGTGAAAGTTACTTAACCTCTACGAGCCTCAGTTTCCTGAAATGGCTACAACACTTAACCTCCCAGAGTCACCTCATTTAATCCTTACTACAGCTTCACACTGATCATTATCCATAGTCTCAAATGGAAACAGAACATCTGAATCACTTACTCAAGGATACAGAGAAGTGACCAGACTGGGATCTAAAAGCCTATGTTCTTGATCACTGTGGAATACTGTTCCAAAACAATAGATATCAAGCTCCTACCATAAGCCAGGTGTCAAGACACTTTATGTCTAATCTGACAACAGCTGCAAGGAAGGTTTTACTAGTTTCATTTTACAGATGAAAAAAAGCCAGGAGATATTATCCTGCTTGTCCAAGGTCACACAGTTAATAAATGGCATAATCTGTATTTGATCATTCCAAGTCCGGTTCAAAAGTCTAACCCCTTGCTACCATACCACTGTCAGGACTTTTCCATGCCAATAACATTTCATGTGAATGTATTTCCCTATACAGACCAGTATTTCTCAATTAAACCACATTTTCCCACAATCATAAACCCACATGTAAACACTGACATGCAGTCAATACAAAATGAACTTGCAATACCTGATAGTCTGAGGTCATGATAAGTCCACCTGAGGTAGTGGTAGGAGGAACAACTCTCACTTTCTTCAATGGGGGTCCCTGTGTGTGACTGCTGTCTTGATTCCCTGGGTGGCCAGTTCCATTCGTGTGGTTATTGCCCTGCTGCTGCTGCTGGTTCTTCTCAATTGGTTCAACAGAAAAAGTTCAGCTCAGAGGGAGAACAAAATACACCCACAACGGAAAACGTTACGGAGGCATTCACGAAGCAAGAAGCTGCCGACAGTACTTTAATACTTACTTTGTCTCCTTTGTCATCAGGCTCTTCTTCCGTTAAAAATTCTCGTTTTGGGTAAGGGATTTGACAACCGGCAAAACGCTGATCATAAGAAAAGAGAAAACCATTTCCGGTATACTCATCAATATTCCAAATGCTTCATTTAGGAAATTCTCATTTTAATCTTTTTAAGATGAACTTTGTCTCCCTATTTGCAAATATAAGCACCTTTCATGTAACTGTGACAAAACAAATCTTTTCTTTGTAACCAGTAATATTACAGCAGGCTACTCGAGGACTCGAGCTGCATACAAATGATCAATAATCATCGAGGATGATTCAGCTGTCTTCTTTTATCCCAGCATTACTCTTCTATCACTCCAGCCAAAATACAGAGTCCAGCTGAAATATGTGTCACCATTCAAAGACAATTTTTGTTTTACCCTTCCTACTACATTTATTAATAAAACAAAAGATGGTATAGGGAACACATTTGGGAATGGTATTTGCAATTTTGGAACATAAAACTGTAACTGCAGACAGTAAGGAGCTACAGCATGCATAACCAGCCTGTCACTGAATAGCTGGATCACTGCTGACACTATTGCAATCAGCATCTCATAAAGCCAGAGATGAACAGGAACGCCTCTTCACCGGAAAGCCCCAAATGACACTCTAATCAACAAAGCTCACTTTTGCTTGTCATAAAGGATTTCCTTGGGTTCCCATATAAAAGGAGGAGCCACTTAGAGTTGACAACCAGAAGAAAGCATACTCCAAAAACTCCATCAAGTTGGTGAGTTAACTAGGCCACTTACTCTGATGTAGGAAGTGGGTCTTCTAAGAAATAGGGATCCTGCATAGCCTGTTCTGAGGTAATTCGCTTTATTGGGTCCATGGTAAGCAACTTCTGAAGCTGAAATCACAAATCATAAAAACATGACTGTATTGCTTCTCACATTTATCTTTCAGCACATATGTGAAGGGGATATATATATTTTGGTGAATAACATCACAATTTGGAAAATATTTATTCCCCCAAATTAACAAAACTCCTAGTTGTTAAATTTAATGTAGTAATTCACACTTCAGTCATTCCAGGATTCATAATCTCACTTGTTTTACTCTTGCTTATGTTCTCTGACTAAACAAATGATACCCCCCCATTATCTAAATTGCTTTATCCAATTTAGAACAGGACCCAACTTCATGTATTTTCTATGCTTTTCTCTTAAGATAAAAAAAAGATAAAAAAGCTGGGCCGGGGCGCTGGTGGCTCAAGCCGTAACCCAGCACATTTGGAGGCCGTGAGACGGGCGGATCAACGAGTCAGGAGATCGAGACCATCCTGGCTAACACGGTGAAACCAGCTCCGTCTCTACTAAAAATAAACAAAAAAACTAGCCGGGCGAGGTGGGCGGGCGCCTGTAGTTCCAGCTACTCGGAGGCTGAGGCCAGCGAAGAAATGCGTGAACCCGGAGGCGGAGCTTGCAGTGAGCCTGAGATCTGGCCACTGCACTCCCAGTCCGGGCGAAGAGCAACTCGCGCCTCCAAAAAAAAAAAAAAAAAAAGCTGGCTGTACACCGTCAGCAGCAAACAACCGATTCATATTTAGATCTGTTAATTAAAACTGAATTAAATAAAAAAGTCAATCTCCCCATTACACCAGGCACATTTCAAGAGCCGAATGTGGCTCGTGGCTATGCTGCTGCACCGTGTGGATCATCACAGAAAGTTGTACTGCGCGGTGCTGTTCTAGTCTAAATAAAAACGGTGATACACAACTTATAAAGTACAGAGTTGTGTGGTGAGACTCTGAAAGTCGACTGCTCCCTTCAAATCCTGACTCAACATTTATCAGCTGCATGACATTGGACAAGTTACTTAATATTTTTGTTACCTCATTTGTCAAATGGAGATTAAAAATAGTGCCTATTATCACAGGCTGGTTTCAGGATTAAATGAGTTAATATATGGAGAGCAATTATAATGGTGCCTAGCATAAAGAAAGTACTATGTAAGTGCTTGCTGTTATTATTACTGCTATAAATGCCACGCTAATGTGAAGATTCAGTATTTTTTAGTTAAAACATAGTTCATTCAACTGGATTCTAATATGTGGTCTCTTAGTTTATACTCTGATCTAATGCAGTGGCTTTCAGACTTTAGGATGCATCAGAATCACCTGGAAAACTTCTTAAAATAGACTGCTGGGCCCTCCTCAGAGTTTCTGATTGGTAGATGTGAGTAGGAGCCAAAAGCCTGCATTTCCAACATGGCCCTACATGATGCTATGCTGCTGGACTGAGACTGCACTTTGAAAACCAATGAACAGACAGACAGACACATTAAGACTTAAAAGAGAGGTCAGGTGTGGTGGCTTATACATGTAATCCCAGAAATTTGGGAGGTCAAAGTGGGCGGATCACCTGAGGTCAGGAGTTCAAGACCAGCCTGGTCAACATGGTGAAACCCCATCTCTACTAATAATACAAAAATTAGCTGGGTGTGGTGGCAGGCACCTGTAATCCCAGCTACTTAGGAGGTTGAGGCAGGAGAATTGCTTGAACCTGGGAGGCAGAGGTTGCAGTGAGCCGAGATTATGCCACTGCACTCCAGCCTGGTGACAGAGTGAAACTGTGTTTCAACAACAACAAAAGACTTAGATGACAAATTTTAGAGGATAAAAGACACTTTTTTTTTTGTTTGAGAGTCTTGCTTTGTCACCAGGCTGGAGTGCAGTGGCACGATCTAGGCTCACTGCAACCTCCACCTCCTGGGTTCAAGCAATTCTCCTGCCTCAGCCTCCCGAGTAGCTGGGACTACAGGCACACGGCACCACACTCAGCTACTTTTTGTATTTTTAGGAGTTTCACCATGTTGGCCAGGATGGTCTCTATCTCCTGACCTTGTGATCCACCCACCCTGGCCTCCCAAAGTGCCGGGATTACAGGCGTGAGCCACTGCACCCAGCTGACACAATATAGTTTAAGATGCAAATAAAATGCTAGAATGGTGAGATTAAAGTTTAATTTTAATGATCTGATATGATCTGATATTTCAGAGAAAGCACAATTTTATTTTTAGGGTTGAAAGGAAAGGCCTGAATTTGCTATTTAAAATACCCGACAGTTTTAATGGAATTATAATAGGGCTTTCCTAAGGGACTACTCAAGATTACCTCCAATTAAGATGGGTCACCCTCATAAAAACAAACACATAAGCTACAAGGAGGGTATATCTCTAGAGTTTTAGTGGTGATGGCAGGCAGAGTCATCTTAGACTATAATGAGTAGCAGGGAATCAAGGAGAAGAATAATTCCCCTAAGTCATGACTTCTAATCTTCTGCCACTATCATTATTTTATTAGAATCAGTAAGTCCATAATTTTGAAGGATCTAACTTAAACCTCTAATTTGGGTCCTACTGTAAGTACATTATAATAAACCATTCTTGGATAATACATTGTGTGCTAATATGACAGGTTAAGGATGACTTTTTAAATTGCTGTTAAGATATGAAATATATGATATAAAATGTGAACTGATACAATAGTAAGTAGAAAACACAGAAGGAGAAGCAGTAGAAAGAGAAGAAAAAGGAGAAACAAAAGTAGAAGAAATGTTTGCCAAGTGGCCTGGTTGCAATAAAGGAAAGTTTAACCTCTTCAAGGTGAAAGAATTCTTATTTAAGAACTTAGGAATAAGGATTAAAAGAATTTCAAGTCAAGCAAAATACAACCTGCTTCCCCAAACTCCCCTTTTATGTGTTATAAACCTTTTCTGAAAACATAAAACCGAAAACATTTTAATTATTATGCTGTAAAATGGAAACTATTGTACACAAAGTTGGTAATGGCTGAATTTCATCACAAATTACCTTGTTAGTGCACGGATTCAATTAGATTCTAGGTTAAATCATTTTTCCATTACACACTGATAAATATGGCATCGATCACATTCTTCCAGAAAAATCAAATAGCACATATCATTGCTGAAGGGCTGTTAACATTTGAGGTTATAAGAGGTATTTTGGAAGTTAAGAACTTTGTGCACAGTCTTTCAAAGAGCTGAGATACAAAACCATCTATCAATAGTGAGAAGCATTTTCTTCCTGATACTTCTCTGAAACTTTAAACATTTTAAAGTGACAGATGAAAAACAATACATGCAATTTTATAAATGTTTTGACAGATTTGTTACCATCACTATCTTTAGAAAATCTAACGTGACCAAACATTAGTCTGTCAAACCATGATATGAGTCTGGAAAAGCAAATATTTTATTGTCTTTATTGGTATGCACTAACAAGCTCTCTGCATTTACCGTGAAAGCACTCTGCGTGCCAGCTAAGTAACCATATAAATTGATCCAAAAAAGCCTCAGTTGGGCTAGTCAATTAAGGAAAAAATGCATTTCATTAATACTGTTTATTTAAAGCTTACCAAGTGGAATGCTTTACTATCTGGTTTAACTTTATGTTTTTCCATATACTTGATAAGGCTGCAGTTGGTATACCTGAAAGAGAAATACTATGAAATAGCTATATTAGACTTGAGGTTAATTTTACATTGGCTAAAGTCCTTCTGATAAGAATCATTTTGATCATAACTGATATACTATATATTGAAGAGAGTATGAGCATAAAAGGAGTAGAATTAAATCAGTTTTATGTTTCATTCAATATCCACAATGGTCATTTTTGAAAGGATACCAATGATCAAATGTAAGACAATTTCATGAATAACAGATACTAAACAGTTTTTTCTTAATATGAATTATATTTTAACAATTATTTTAAATAACATCTGGGTCAAAAGTTTAATTCAGCCTTACCAATAAGTGTAAAATACTTTTGTCATAGGTATATAAACGAAACTCTCCCAATCCCTGATTTTGCATTGTAAACAGGTGAAATATTCATTCTTCTCTGTTAAAAATTGCTTAAAATTACTGTAACCTAGATTGGTAAGCAAGTGGCTATTAGCAAAGTGTATTTATTTAGACTCTTATTTATTCAGCTGTGATACTTCTAATGTCTAGCTTCCAAAAAGTAGTAAATATGGAAAGAAATGAATGTGTTTTATATCCAAATCAGCTGCTAATATTAGTCACTTTTGTATATAATCATTTAAGCATCTTAAGAAATAAAGATTGTCATCATGAAAATATTTATTAGCATAATCTTATATTATTGTGTTGAATATTCAGTCTTATACTGAGTATTCTGGTAAAGCAAAAATCAACAAGAGGTCTTTTTTTTTCCAACTTACGTATTTCTTCTGAAATCTTTCATTAATGTTGAATGTTCAGGCATCTTTTTTATATCTTCCCAATCTTTATCTGTGAAATACATTGATACATTTTTATGTTGCCTAAGTTCCTATTGGTGAGAATTTTTAAAAAGGTTATTACCACGTTCATTACACTTCCTATACGTTCAACCCCCATAAAGAAAAGCTCAGTCTTCAAATAAATGTTCAGCAACAGCAAACATCTTCAACTGTAAACATAATTCCTTATCCCTTGTATAACTTTAGATATCTGTTTATCTTTTTAAATTTCAAACTGCAAACTTTCTGCATGTTTTACTATAAGCTGCCTCAATTTCTGTCACTAGAGAAGAGTAAGTTATAAATATTTCTATTTATCTTATTAAATGTCCTATTTCTATTAGTAAAACTGCTTATTTTCCCTTTTCTACCAAATTTCTTGGTTGAATCAGCAATTAATTTCTTCAATGAGAAATCTAAGATCTTCCCCTCAGTGGCTTTAAATTGTACTTCTTTTTATGATACAGCGCTCCTTTTTTCACCTTATTAATATATTTATTTACATAAGCAATCAATGTAAGTGGTAATAACTATTTGCAGAATAGGGTAGGATATAATGAGTATATTAATAAGTGGGTTGGTACCTTGGCTAGTCTCAGTAACATTATCCAAAACAACCTCAGTTCCTAAATATGTTAAGTATAAAACGTTTCGGCTACTTTTGCTGGCATCAGAGTTGCTCAAACAATACATGCTACATAATCTGTTTTCTCCATCACTGCCAATGGGTTTTCCTGAGAGTCTACTAGGTGCACGGGACTGTCAGGGGCAGCTTAATAGCACCTTTAGTTTTTTTTTTTTTTTTTTTTTTTTTAAAGACGGAGTTTTGCTCTTGTTAACAGCCCAGGCCGGAGTGCAATGGTGCGATCTCGGCTCACCCCAACCTCCGTCTCCCGGGTTCAAGCAATTCTTCTGCCTCAGCCTCCCAAGTAGTTGAGATTTACAGGCATGCGCCACCATGCCCAGCTAATTTTGTATTTTTAGTAGAGACAGGGTTTCTCCATGTTGGTCAGGCTGTTCTCAAACTCCCAACCTCAGGTGATCTGCCCACCTCGGCCTCCCAAAACCTTTAGCTTTTAAATGGTCTTCAGAGGCTTGCTTTTCTTTGAACTTACTTGTAAAAATATTTGGTAACTATCTTCCAAAGACATCACGTATTGGAAACTAAACATACACTTACACTCCTAAATGGAATTTTCTCCTTAACTATTTCCTTGCTCCAATTTCTCTATCTTATCGACTTCTCAAGCTAGAAATCTTAAGATAATCTCTTAGTTTTCCCTTGCTTATACACTTCCTATAAAACATTTCCATCTGCCCTTTTTTCTCCATCCTTATCACTCTCACTTTATGTCTGCAGCACTGCTACAGCTGGTTTCTGATTTCACTTACCTCTTTTTAACTGAGTTTTACCTACCACCACTTTACTAATCTTTCTAAAATGTAGCATAAATCATGTCTCTAGTACTGAAGAACTTATCATGGATTCTCATTCTTTAGCTATCAAATCTAACCTCTGCTGCCTGCTTTCCAAGCTTCCTTATAAACCACCCTCACCTCTGAAACACACATGAAGAGTCGCTGACAGATGTCCTCACCACATACATTCCCTCACAGGAGCTATGCCTTTCCCGTAGGCTCAGAAACGGTGGACACATTCAGAAGCAGGAAGAAAAGAGAATTCTTCTGTCTCTACTCAAACCACACCTACTTTTTAAACATTCTACATATAGCAGTACAATGTAAACTCCAAGAGGGCAGTAATTATGTCTGTTATATCACCGGTAACTTTTTACTTAAGACAGTGCCTGGCACATGGCAGGTACTTAATAAATATTCACTGAATAAATAAAATTCCTATCACAACAGAGGTCTTCTTCAAACTGGTGACCAATTTTGGAGAAAGGCAGTATCTGTGTAGTTATTCTGCATTTACTGATAATTAACACCCTTACAAGGGAATGTAGAATTAAAAGTCTCAGGTATTATCTCTATTAGTCTTGAGTTTATAATGACCTGAGAAATATTCCTAATAAGAAACGCTTTCTACTAGGTACTTGACTAGCCAAAATTTAGGTGTTTTAAACAAATTCTTATTATTCTGGACCTCTGAGCAGTTTCTGGTGATCACTGTTCTGTAGTATAACTAGGGATTGAGAGACAGTTGGAGAGATCTAATGCCGGGGTGGGATGCATGTAAACCATCTCTCTGTTGCAAAACAGCAGGCTAACTCACCACGGAGTACTACGACTCTCACTCACATTGTGACTGTTGTAAGAGAAGACTTAAATGCTATTATTCAATATAATGTGATTCTGTATAGTGCCCTAAATAGAAATAAGGCTCAAAATTTATATTTGAATGCCAAATAGTGGCAGTATGATATGTGCTGCTAGAAAAAAATTTCTACTACTGAATTCATTTATAGTTTCCACTATAAATGAGCTAAGGTACCTTTTTAATACAGTATTGCAAATATTTTATCATTTCAAATATCTAACAACAAAACAAAAAAGCAAAACAAGATGAAACAAAAATACAGTCCTTAAATTCAGGAAAACCATAAATATTTTCATGCCAATATGTGAACTCTACAAATTTTGCTGTTTCTACAGATCTTTGATAAATGCAAGTCAAAAAGCAAAGACTTGAGTAAGAGCAGCTTCATCAGCTAAAAATATATACCTCTCCAATGAAGACATCTAAATTCAAACAACAGTGATTTAAAACAAAACAAAACGAATAATGTGTACCTGCAGGAAATCCCATTACATTGAAGATTCTGTCCAGCTGGTCATGGTGATAAGGATTACTGGTTTTGATGTCCTCTTGTCGACAGTGAAATATTGGTTCTGACGTTAGTAGTTCTGCAAATATACACCCTATAGCCCAAATATCTTTAAAACAAAAAGAAAAAAAAAAGAAAAAGAAAAAAAGGCAAGGAAAAAAGAAAAAGAAAGGTGGAAAATAAAGTGGTTCTTTCCAAAAGAAAATGCAATTTTATTTTCTTGGGGAGTGTCTTTTTTCTTTCTTTCCCTAGTAACTCATATTAATTCCTAAGCAAGTATAATTACGAAATACCACGAAACAGTATTGTAAGTATATATTCCCATGCCATCCACCCCAATCTTTCATTTCGTAGACCTCCATGTCACCCAGATGGTTTCACTCTAAGCCCAATTAAATGTACTGGCTGGATTTTGGTAAGTTTTCAATGTCCCAGATGATACCTTTTCTGTGAACTACAGTAAAGCTGCATATGGAGCATGGAACTACAACCAAAGAAAACCAAACAAAAACAAACGGAAAACCCAAACAGTATTTGACATTGGGCACTCGCCTAACACAATCGGCATAAATTTTTGTGATAAAATATTTTTTATTTACTTGCTAATTTGCAAAGTCTAATAATTACCCTCTCATGTTAGCACTAATGAGTAAGGTGGTATTCCACCAAGAGACAATGCCCAACCTCAAAACCTCTAAGAACTAACAGCATTTCTACTTTAACAAAGTTTTCCTTTCAAAGTGGTTCTTGATGCCATAAGCTGTGTCAGATTTTGCAAATTTAAGTATTTAATACGTAGGACAGGAAACAAAAGCAAAATATTACTGTTAACATGGATTATAAATTCGGTTGGGTGTGGTGGCTCATGCCTGTAATCCCAGCACTTTGGGAGGCTGAGGTGGATGGATCATGAGGTCAGGAAATCAAGACCAGCCTGGCCAACATGGTGAAACCCCATCTCTACTAAAAATACAAAAATTAGCCGGGCATGGTGGCATGTGGCTATAGTCCCAGCTACTCGGGAGGCTGAGGCAGGAGAACTGCTTGAACCGGGAGGCAGAGGCTGCAGTGAGCCGAGATCGCGCCACTGCACCCTAGCCTGGGCGACAAAGCAAGACTCTGTCTCAAAAAAAAAAAAAAAGCAGGGGATTATAAATTCAAATGAATTATTGACAAAAGCCAGGCAAATGGGTTTCTCTGTACACAACAAAGTGAATTCCTTTCATTCACAACATACAGATTTACTTTCATTCATATTGACTTTGTACTCAAAAGAACTATTAGTAGAGGTAAGATCTATTTGCCAATTTAGAATTAAAAGCTGAAAATATTTCATTTCTACTCTTAACAAATCCTACACTAAGTACAATGGTGTGCATATAGCAGACCCTCAACATACGGTTTTTGACTGACCTAACCAATACCTGTGACAAATATAAATAACCAAAGGGGACAAATAAAAATTACTATTTTATCAAAGCTGATTGTTCAGATATGTTAAAAACTGTCACTTAAACAGGAAATAAGGAAAAAAACCTAAAATGAGAATTCCTAAATTCCAAAACTGGAATAGAGATATTTAATTTAATATAAAATTACACACATTTACATTTCAAAGTAACAAGTTAATCATCTATTTACTTAAAGATTCACACTGACTGCAGCAAGTGATTTTAAAAAATGGCATCATATTTACATATCAGACAACCAAGCCTAGCTAATACCACCACACGGAAAAGTCTCATCAAGAAACATAGGCTAACCGATTTTGTTTTTGGCATCAAAAGGTATATGGGGAAATTAATTATTTTGTGATTATTCTTTTATATGGGTACCCCTATAGATCTAACCTTTGATAATCAACAGCCACATAGGCAGCTAAGTAGGATCATAAAAAGATGATGGATGGCTTTGCATGTTTAAAATTCTACTTACAGCACACCCAATAAACACTGTAACAATTCATCTGGTTATTAAAAATTCCAAAGAAGAAAATAAAATATGTAAAGGAAGATGAAAGGTAAGTTTAGCTATAATTAAAACTACACTGCTCTTAGCTGAGCATACTGGCATATGCCTGTAGTCCCAGCTACTCAGGAGGCTGAGGCGGGAGGATTGCTTGAGCCCAGGAGTTTGATTCCAGCCTGGACAACATAACAAGACCCCATTTCACAGGAAAAATGTACGCAAAGCTACACTGCTTTTAAAGAAAAGTCCGGTCATCAGGAAAATAGTTTATTGAACCTTAACTCCCTCCCATCTAGTAACTCTTCTTTCTTTGTATCTGCTATTCTCTCTCACCTTTATCAATCTTACCATTCTTCCTTTCTTCAAAATCCTGATCCATACATTAATCATGAACTTTGAGTCTGCTGATCCAAGGCTATTATTTCAGATAAATTTCTAATTCTTGTAAATAAGTTTCTTTTTCCTACCTCGTCTTTTTTTTTTTTTCCAGATTGTGCCCAATTCATGGAAAGTCTCTTTAGTGTTCACCTGCCTGCCAAACTCCTTACAAAATGGCTTTCCCAATTAAAAACATATACATTTCATCTACTTCTCAAAATGTGTGATGCTCATAGGCAGTCACTGGGCTAAGCACGCAAAAGAAACAGTAGGAATTGGCATGCTATACACACCAAATTTGGGAGGAGAAAAAGAATTTGCTCAATAATATTTGAATCAACAAGTGTAGTAATAGTAAGCTTCTTGTTTTGACAAAAGGGAAGAGATTCTCATTTTCTCTATTTAAATGTATATTTCCCACTTAGCAGAATGCCTCACATTTAGTGACTATTCAGCTATTTGAGGACAAACACCTGAGCTTAAAAGCCCATACTTTAGTAAGACTTTTTTTTTGTTTTGAGACGGAGTCTCACTCTGTAGCCCAGACTGGAGTGCAGTGGCGCTATCTCGGCTCACCGCAAGCTCCGCCTCCCGGGTTCACACCATTCTCCCGCCTCAGCCTCCTGAGTAGCTGGGACTACAGGTGCCCGCCACCACGCCCGGCTAAGTTTTTTGTATTTTTGGTACAGACGAGGTTTCACCATGGTCTCGATCTCCTGACCTCGTGATCCACTGCCTCTGCCTCCCAAAGTGCTGGGATTACAGGCGTGAGCCACCATGCCCGGCAGTAAGACTTTTAAGACTACTTTAGTGGCACTGAATTA
Source organism: Rhinopithecus bieti (assembly GCF_001698545.2). Lineage (NCBI taxonomy): Eukaryota > Metazoa > Chordata > Mammalia > Primates > Cercopithecidae > Rhinopithecus > Rhinopithecus bieti. The sequence continues at coordinate 3,484,543 of NW_016813480.1, forward strand.
GAGATTGATATCCCTTTTTTAGCCTTCTCCCCAAAGTAAATCAGACAAAAAAAAAAAAAAAACAAAACAAAACGCTCAAAAGTGAATTAAACTTTGTTCCTGGGATTACAATGTTTACTAACCTATTATTTCCTCTCTTTGGTTTAGTGACTCAGCTTGCAGTTCTGCACAACAGAATAAACGACCACAGCACTACAATCTGTTTGTAGTAGAGGGGGAACATGTGAGTTTGATGTGTTCTGATCGTATTTTTTTCCCTATGCTTTTGCTCCTTCTTAGTAGCTTCAGGAAGATTTAACCCCTCTGCTAAATGGAATGTATTTACCAATTATTTATATGTTCAACTAGAAAGGCTCTTCTATCACCTGCTCACAATTCAACTATCAAACAGGGAAGTCAAAATGCTGGGGAAGTTCTTGGTAAGCAGCTTTAATGGTGGTGTGAGAAATTTGTTGAGCGTTTTACTCAATCTTTAGGCTACCTTTGCAGGAGACAGGAGGAATGGGGTTGTTTGGTAGAGGCTGGTATTAAGGAAAAGGTTTCATTTTGTAATTCCTTATTCTTATTTTTATTTTATTTTTTTTATGAGACGGAGTCTAGCTCTGTCGCCAGCCTAAAGTGCAGTAGTGTGATCTCTGCTCACTGCAACGTCCGCCTCCCGGGTTCAAGCAATTCTTCTGCTTCAGCCTCCTGAGCAGCTAGGATTACAGGCACCCGCCACCATGCCTGGCTAATTTTTGAATTTTTAGTAGAGATGGGGTTTCACCATGTTGGTGAGAGTGGTCTCAAACTCCTGACCTCAAGTGATCTGCCCGCCTCGGCCTCCTAAAGTGTTGGGATTACAGGTGTGAGCCACTGCACCCGACCTTATTTTGAAAAACTTAAATTAAAAATGGTTTGTGTATATTATAAATTTTGAATCAATGTTTCAATAGAAGAAAGTGTTGTCCAAGATTGATCTTGGGCAAGCAGGTGTACACCAGACGAGGGTGTGGGCTGGGATCACCAGTGCTGAGAAAATGGCACTGACCTTGGTTTCAATCATTTGCACCCAAGTCAGTTCCCTCTGTAACTTCCTGGCCTCAGAGGGCAGCTGTTTTTATTTAAAAGCTTAGAACTCTTTGGCTGGGTGTGGTGGCTCACACCTGTAATCCCAGCACTTTGGGAGGCCGAGGCAGGTGGATCACTTGAGGTCAGGAGTTCGAGACCAGCCTGGACAACGTGGCAAAACCCTGTCTCTACTAAAAATACAAAAATTTGCTGGGCGTGGTGGTACAAGCCTATAATCCCAGCTACTCGGGAGGCTGAAGCAGAATTGCTTGAACCTGGGAGGCGGAGGCTGCAGTGAGCCAAGATTGCACCACTGTACTCCAGCCTGGGTGACAGAGCGAGACTCTGTCTCTAAATAAATCAATAAAAGCACAGAACTTTTGAGTGTAGGGAGATTTAATCGATGACTCAGGCTAAATTCTCATTTTCAGAAACTGAGGCTAAAGCACTAAATGCGTAAACACACCCCCAGATGACAGAACTAAGACGACAACTTGGGCTGGTAGTCTTTGTTACTTCTATTGTTCAAGGATGACTAAATTATTGTATGCATATATTCATACTGTCTTCTCAACTGGACTGTACATCTCTTCAGGGTAAGGCCCATAATTTGAATTCACACTTGGTCCTCCTAAGTTTTAAAAAGTTTACATAGTAGTTACCCAATAAATGCTTATGTTGGTGAGGAGGAGGAGGGAGGAAAATATGAAGAAAGGCCTTCTCTCTCCCAAATCATACAGCCATTGGGACAAGAGAATCTAGCTTCCTAAGGGCTAGTAGTTTAGATTTGTGGCACACACCCTGCATTAGAACTGCTAAACTGCAGAATATCCTAGTGAATAAAAGGTTATATAAATCTTAATGCTTCCAGTAAGACATAAGCTTCTCAGGAAAAATAAGAAGTTAATAAACAATGAGCCAGAGTCACAGTTTCTGCGATAGTATCACTTTCTTATTTGTATAGTTTGTTAATACGCTTTGCCGAAAGTAACACTGCTTTTAAATATTCATTTTCTAAGTGGAAAAAATCGCTGTGTATCATATTAGTTTATATATGTCCTTAAATGCATTTAGAGTACACTTGCAAAAAAGATACCCAAATATGTACTTAGGTAATAACATGTGTTCCAAAATAGGACTAGATAAATAATCCTTATTTTTCCTTTTAACTGACTTAAAAAACTAAATATTGTATTAATAATTTTGTATTTATAGAAAAGTTACAAAGATAGTATAGAGAATTCCCATATCTAACAGACTTATTTTTCTGTAAAATAAAATGTGATCTTAAAGCATGTATGAAGATTAATGAACATAAAGATTTTTGGAAATGACATACTGGATTCAAGATTAATATGGGGGAAAGAGCACAAACATTGCTCCTTTTCTCTTCCTGAATCTACATTTAATTGACAGCAAAGTAATAAAAGTGCAAATGCACAGTAACAAGAACAGGAGGAGACTGTCAGAGACAAGATCCATTCAAGTATCCAACAAAGAAAACTGAGTTCTCACTACATACTATATAGGCACTGGTTTGCAATGGTGAACAGTGAGGTGAGGTGTATTTGTTTTAGTGGAGTTTAGATACCCTTTGAGTCAATGAAGACGATAAGGTAAAAGAAAGTGTGAAGGGGGAAGTAGGGTGCTATTTTAGACTATGTGATCCAGGAAGTTCTCTCTGAAGAGGTACTATTTTCACTAAGGTCTGAATGTAAAGAAGAAACTGGCCATGTGGAGACCTAGAAGATGGAAGGCAGACAAGACAGTTCAGAGAAGGTCTCAGGACACAGTGCTGTCGTTGGGTAGGAAGCAGATTTTCCCCTACAATGCTGTCAAGATTTGGTTCTTGGGAATACCAGCTACAAAGTCTGTATTTGAACAGGAGGAGCTGATCCTCCTCCCTACTCTCTGTCATCACCCTGGGGCTGCCAGGTACATACAGCATGGGCCAAAAGCTGGAGGACTCTTCCCTGACGACTTCGGCCTCAGAGGAAAGACCTGCACCTTCTGGCATTTAGAGGTTACCCCAGGCAATGGTGGCTCTCTGCTGATCACCCTAAAGTTCTCACTCTTTAAGTCCCATGATTTATACAAAGTTCTCAAGCAGTTTTAGTAACCTGATTTTTAAATACAAAGAGACACTCAAGGGTCACCAAACAGTTGAAGAACGCTTGCGACATGGAAGGGAGAGATCCAAACATGCAATGAAAAGCGTGACTATAAAGAAAACACAGATAATTATTCTGGGAATACTGCAAAGTACAAACAAATCAGCAATGTTATCATTGTCTTCATAGGTATTAGGCTTTTCTTTCTATTAAAAAATACAAGATACTATGAAAAAGTAATAATCAGAGAACAAGAAGAGGTTTTTAGAAATGGATATGACAAAGGCAGAAAAACATGAGAAAAAAAGTAGTATAAAGGATTAATCCAAGAAATTCAACATCTGACGACACTGAGTTGAGGAAAGACAGAAACAGAAAACACTGAGAAGGAAATCAAAGGACCACACAAGAGCATTTCCCACAGATACAGGATATGAAGTTCAGATTGAGTGTGCCCACCAAGTGGTCAGCATATCACTGTGAAATACAAGGATGAGAAATTCTATTTGTTTCCAGAAACAAAAAAAACCCAGGTGATCTGCCAATGACTAGGAACAAGACTGGCAGGGACTTCATTAGCAATACTGATGCTAGAAGGCAATGGAGGGGTGTCATCCAAGTTCTGAGAGAAAATTCTTTTGTACCTAGAATTGTAAACCCAGGCAAGCTAGCAAGTATGATACCGGCATTTTTCAGAAATACAAGAACTAGAAAATTTACCTCTAAGATACAGTTCCAAAGGAATTTACATGAGAACATACTGTAGCAAAGTAAGAAATGAAATCATGAAATCCAGAAAGCAACAGATCTAATCCAGAGGAATAAAAAAGGGAAAAGGCAGGATGAAATGGTAGAATATGCCTGGAGACCAACCAATCCAAACTAGAAAACTTCAGGATGCAGTTACCCAGTAAAGGAGAAATGTGTTTGATATCATCCTGGAGGATACAGAACAAGTTAAGGAAACCATAAAGACACAAAATAAAGAAAAGAAGAAAGGTAAAGCACATAAAAAAACTACTTGATGATAATGCAACCAAAGAGAATGAAGCAGAATAAGGTGTGAGTAATGGACAAGCAGTGGTGAAAGACCTGGCAGCTGAGCATTAAATTCACAACAATTCGTAACTTAAGTATAAACAACTGTGGGAACTATGGTTCGCAAACAAAAAAATGTAAACACTGACAAAGTGATGATGATATTACTAATGCTGCTTATAGATTGAGAGGTTGGTAGGGGAAGAAGTGTAAGAGCACTAATTTCCTCATTGTTTATAATAGGGAGGTAACTGATATCATTAAAAACAGAAAAGTGGATTAAAATGTCCTAAAGTGCTCATTTTTTTTTTTTTCATAATGTCTTTCCTTTAATTTTAGGGGCTCTTTTAGAAGTTACTATTTCTTTTGGTAGAAGAAACATTTGTCTGAAGTTAAAGGACTTCAAAATTGTACTGTTTTATGAATTAAATATAAAACTAAATAGAAAGCATAAATGATCCCATTTAATTACAAAGATTTTTGATATCTTTCTATGCAGAGAGAGGTATGTGGAATGATATACCCCTATGGCTACTGATAGTATTTCTAGGTAGTAGAATTTTGAGTTAGGCTTTGCTCTTACTTTTATTATTTATTTATTTATATTTTTTGGGACAGGGTCTCCCTGTCGCCTAGGCTGGAGAACAGTGGTGCGATCATGATTCATTGCAACCTTTGCCTACCAGGCTCAAGCAATCCTCCCATCTCAGCCTCCCGAGTAGCTGGAACTACAGGCGCATGCCACCACGCCTGGCTAATTTTAAAAATTTTTTGTAGAGACAAAGTCTCACTATTTTGCCCAGGCTGGTCTCAAACTAGTAGACTCAAGCGATCCACCTGCCTCGGCCTCCCAAAGTGCTTGGATTACAGGCATGAGCCATCACACCCAGCCTGCTCTTATTTCTATAATTTGCTATACTACTTAATTTAAAAATACATAGGAATGTGTGTCATTTAAAGAAACTTAACAATTCTTGGAATTTTAATTAGTTCTACTCACCAATAGCTTTGGTATAATGCCTTGCTCCAAGAAGCAGTTCAGGGGCTCGGTACCAGAATGTAACAACCACTGGATCCAAATCTGCTAAAGGCTTCAAAGGTGAATTAAACAATCGGGCAAAGCCCATGTCGGCTGTAAAATAAAAAATAAAAAAAAAAATCATGCTAAGTAAATGGTTTTTACAAATCTAACCAATTAGTCTAATTTACCATCTTATTCAGTAAGATGAAAAATGTGCTGAATTCTAGGGGAAGAAACCAACAAAACATCTTATCCATTTTAGAAGTCTACATAAAGCAAGTTTGAGAGCTCCATTCTCTTCAAATTACTGTTACCCAGTTCTTCAGTGGGGTTATAGTCAAGCTCTGCTGCCTGAGGTCAAGGGTGACCTTGCTTCTCTGGGCAGATTTTTCTTTCCATGTGTCACCCCACTGTTAGGGACAGGGTTGTTGAGCTGCATTTCCATTCTTAGTACTGGTCACAAGCACCAGGAAATGGGATCAGTTAGAGTAAGGCTTTCCATTATTTGCATCAACAAGCCTGTTCACTAGTGTAATTAATCAGAAGTTGACTATTCAGTATTTTAACACCATTATTTCCCCCATTACTTGGGTTGAATTTCACTAACTTAATTTTAAGGAATCACAGTATTTTTTAAAAAAAAGCTAGGTAAGACTTTAAAAGTCACCTAATTAAATCACCTCCTTCTCTAGATGAATATGGTTCAAGAAGTTAGGTGATTTGACAGAGGTCACAAACTCATACCTCAGAGCTAGAACTGAGATTAAATACAGTTTGTCATGGCATTTAACACAGTTTAACATGTTGTGTAGTTATTCGGGCATGGCTGTTTATCCCGCTATACCATAATCTTTTAAAGGCAAAAATTGTGTCTCTTTCATATCTACCCCTAATAGTATCACATACAGTTGTCATTACACATAGCTTTTGCCTAATACATGTTGAATGATCATTATTCATACCACCTATTCAAAAATTTCAAAACTCACCCACCATTTGATAAGTTTAGTTCTGTTTTCCTAAAACACATTTTTTAAATAAGTAGGCCTTCCTTACTTTAATCAACTTAATTACAAAGGTAAAAAAAAAAAAAAAAAAACCCAAAAGTTGGCAAATAATTAAAACTATGAGTAAGATTACTAAATACTGATTTACAGAAGAACTAGTATTTCTTCTTAAATGTGAATGCTTTAAGATGTAGTGTTCCCCAAACCTGCCAACATCATATACATTACATAGAAGTATAATTCCAAACTAGATTGTTTTAGTGTATTACATAAATTTTCCCTAAATTACACAGTAAAGAACACTTTTGTAATTACTGTTCGGCTGGCTCTTTTCTATTTTGCATGCTTTGAACTTACATTTGAATTTGATGCCACCAAAATGGACTGGAGAGACTCCTTTAAAAGCACATGTAAAGACTTAACAGGCATTTTTGAGGGCACTACAGTGAGTGCTGACAGGGTCTGCTTCTCAAGGAAAGCCAAACTTGGAGTACGTTAAGGCCATCAAAAGTTTTCAAAACTAAACATTTGCAAAGTTGTATCAAAAACAGAGTATTTTAAGAGTCTAATTAGAAGTGGAAAGTGGGATCTGGGGGGATTTATAAGGAAGAATATTAGAAGGGTTAAGAACACACATGTGTTTCTTTGTTGGTGAAGTGATACAAATTAGCTGTTACTTCCAATTTACATTAAATCTTGTGATCAGAGGTTACTATTAACTTTGTTACAATCCTGATATCTTTAAGTTAATACAATTTAAACATTTCTTCTACACATACACAAAACAAACTAAATATATGTTGACAAACACAACTTGGAAATGACAATGAAAAAAATAATCAGATTAAATAAATTTAGTTTTATCCTTACAGATTATCAGACCAGAAGTGGGTAAAATTTTGCTTTGATATTTAAGAAAATAGAGCTATCAGAAAATATGTACCGAATGCCCATTAATTTTTTTTTTTTCCCATCAGGCAAAGGCCTACTACAAGACAGTCTCGTTAGAACTTAAGGTTCTGTACCTATCCAGCCTCATGGTTTTCCCTAGAGTTTGTATTAATAACTCCTAATCTAGACGAGGTCAACAGAGGCATATGTGCTCATCTAATCTGATTCAAGCGAACATGACCGAGAGAATTAGTAGCATGCTGGATGTATGCCCTTGTGACTAAAGGTGAGGCTGGCCTCTAACAGAGATAGAAGCCCCTCACCTCTATAGGCTATTTTTAATGAAAGCAGAGGTTTCTGGGAAACTTGCACGGTTTCATAATTAGAATGTTTCAGTCTTTAGGAGTGTCTGACACCTTTCAAGAGTGTGAAACATTTTTCACTTTTATGCATACTCTTTAGAAATGGCTTCGATCATATGGAACTACATGAATATATGCATATTACAGCAAAAATTAGAAGTGATATAGCTGCCTGCAAAAGTTTTAAAAGAGTGCTACACTGTGACTTAGCAAAGATATAACATACCAATTTTTACTCTTCCTCGCTCAGGACCTTCACCCATAACTAAAATATTAGCAGGTTTCTGTGGAAACAAAATAGTGTTTTTTTTCAGTAGACAGTAGTGGTTTCTTTTAAATAGACAATATGCCAATATAACACAAATCCACCTTTTAAAAATCTCATTTATTCGAAAATTAAAACCAAATACAGGAAGTCACCAAAGAAACTGTGCATGTATATATGCAAAGTGGTATGCAAATTTCATGAAGGCCCAGATATAGCGTGCTTTTCTCCACAGAAGGCCGAGGCTTTTCTTGGCCTTATTATCAGTCTGTTTTCACTACTGGCAAGCATCTCACAAAGTCATGTTGTGGTTCCTTCTCACTCTTTCAAGTACATAAAATGTCTTACTCTGACTTTAAAGGAAAAATGAATCGAGAAAGATGATTTAATACCAAGTAGCAAATTAATTACAGGCAAGGAATCACCAGAAATCCTTTTTTGGAAATGACGAAGTATGCATCTACATTTAAATAAATGAATTATTGAGGAATTTAACAAAGTACTTTAGAAACAAGTTAGTAAAGTAATAGGAATTTTTCATGACAGGAACAGTTTTGAGATTTTCATTTTAAATGAAAAGTAAGCTAAAGTTTAAAGTAAGAGTTTACAAAGGTTTCAGTTTTTAAGTCTTTAAAATATATACTGATTGCCATCTACAGTCTTTTATGGTGGTATCTACTACACTAATGAATAAAGGCTGCCCTTTCTTCAGGAAAGGGGAGGAGGAGCAGAAGGAGTAAAGCGGGGATGAGGGGAGAGAAAGCAGAAAGAGGAAGAAAAAGGCAACTGGTTTACTCCTTACTCACTCTACTATTCTGCTAGTTACTTGATTTGACTTGAATTTTACCAGTCTGCTAAATAAAAGTGAAACTAGATTAGAACACCTCTTCAAATATTGACATAAATCACTTTAAAATCAAAGACTGTAATGAAGTCTGTTTATAGTGGTAACCATTCCACAGGCTTCTCTAACCATATAGAGTGATGGCCCCTAAGCTATTACTGCCAACATTTAATGTATAGTATACTAGCCTATCACCTACCAAAGATAGTTATTCCCAGCCAAAAAAATAAATAAAGTATTGCTGAAATGGCAGCACTGACATCTCAGAGGTTAAAAACTCCTGTGATTTTTAAAGTTGAGTCCACTAGGCACCAGAGAGGTTAAATGACTTGCCCTAAGCATAATCAGCAAGACTGGGTGGCAGCAGAGTCTGCCCTGTCTTTGAATAGTCTGGGGCTCCCTTCCTAATTTATCATCCTCAAAGTAATTTTATGTAGCAATTTTTGGAATTAATACGTACTGCTGTAATAATAATAATAATACTGATGTTTTATTCACAAAAAATCTCAGAACCTCTATCACTACCCGCCCCGCCCCCCAAACACACACACTTCTAACCACAACACTAACAGCAGTCCCCGGGAGCTACACACAGGTGCTACCCAGGACAAATAAAACTGTTTTCATGCACCACGGTAATCAATCAAGACTGGTTAAGTCTCTGTGGTCTCCTAGGGCCCAGCCTACTTCAGAGAGAAACCAGATTTCTGAGATAGTGCAAACTGGTGAAGGCAGAGAAAGGCTTTCCAAATGGAATCAGGCAGCATTTCTATTTGGCTAAGGGGAAAAGGCTTGCTGCCAATTCACAATGTGGACTCAGGAAGAAAGTTCCATGTTTATGCTAGAACGCTCCTCTCACGGTTCTTCAGAGCAGCACTCCCTAAACAGCTGTTGAATACACTCCCTACTCTTTAATCCCATTTTGAATCTCTTCCCTCAAATTCATCTTCACTTCTGCTGCCAGGGTCATCTTCATAAAAGACAAGTCTGATTATGTCACTCTCTTGCTTAGAACCTTCCACCTTCCACATGGAAAATTATTACAAGAAGACTAGGTAAAAACAGCAGAACACAAAATGATATATAGATTGTGATTAGAACTAGGTAAAAAAAAAAAAAAAGTTCCTGTGAATAAGGACTAGAAGAAGAAAATGTAGAGCGATAGAGCTATGAATGAACCTTTTCAAAAATGTCTTTGCTTTCCCTATGTTTTATGATTATTATTAAAATATTATTTCGGTTGGGTGCAGTGGCTCATGCCTACAATGCCAGCACTTTGGGAGGATGAGGTGGCAGGGCTGCCAGAGTCTAGGAGCTCAAGGCCAGCCTGGGCAACACAGTATGATCCCACCTCAACAAAAAAAATTTTTTTTAAAAATTAGCCAGGCGTGGTGACACATGCCTGTAGTTCCTGCTGAGGTGGGAGGATTCCTTGAGCCTGGGAGGCGGAGGCTGCAGTGAGCCGTGATCACGCCACTGCACTCCAGCCTGGGCAACAGAGCGAGACTCTATCTCAAAAAAACAAAAACAAAAAAAGGCCAGGCACGGGGGCTCATGCCTGTCATCTCAGCACTTCAAGCAGGTCACCTGAGATCAGGGGTTCGAGATCAGCCTGGACAACATGACGAAACCCCAAGTCTACTAAAAAATACAAAAATTAGCTGGCCGTGGTGGTGTGTGCCTGTAATCCGTTACTCGCGAGGCTGAGGCAGGAGAATCACTTGAACCTGGGAGGCGGAGGTTGCAGTGAGCTGAGACCAGGACATTGCACTCCAGCCTGTGTGACAGAGTGAGACTCCGTCTATAAAAAAAGAGCACCTACTTCTACTTTAACTTTGATTGGTCCTCCCCCACCCCTGCATAAGGTCCAGTCCTTATGGCGGGATGCTTCCCATCATCTGCAGCCCTGCCTTCCCTGCTTCCCACTGCTCCTGCTGTGTGTTTTCAGGTTTTTGCCATTATTTGAATAGACTGCAACCTTTCACAACTATGTCATCGCTATGCCATTTTTTGTCCCTAACCTTTCTTCTGCTCTAAAATCAGATTTTTCCCCTCTCCCTTAATGACAGAATACACATTTTCTCAATTAAACAATTCAAACTATAAAGCTGTACACAGTTTAAAAAGTCCCTTTTACCACCCATGCCTCCTTGACCCTACCCCAAATCCCACTACCTTCTCCAGAGGTACAAGCTGATTAGATTGCTGTGACTGACTTTTCTAACACTGGAGTATTCAATCCTAAAAGATTCTCTCCATATCTGGCAAAAGCACAGTGAATACATGCACATGCCTCTCCTCTGTCCATCTGAGATGGAGTGGAAAAGATCTCACACACCATCTTTTTTTCTCCTTCCCTCTTTTAAAACACATTTTCTTACTCATTCAGCAGCTGGGACACAGTTCTGAAAAGCCCTGGGATGGGTGGTATTGGCTTGGCACTCGACGATGGGGAAAATCCCTCTCTTGCTTTTCATTTCAGGTTTCTTTTATTCTGGACTCACTGGACTGGTTGAGTTCTAAATCTAAGTTTGACCACTGGTAGGGGGATAAATAGTATCTTTGTCAAGGTCCAACCTAGTATTAGAGTTTGGGGTCCAAGCTCCAGTTAATAATTAAAAAATTACTTTGCTAGGTAATTCACTGCCTACTGCGCCATCGGAAGCAGATTCCACCTTACTAGCATCTCACTTTTATCCCAGCACTCTCTCTTAAGTGAATTCTGATTCCGTTTGGGCACGGTATAGTCATAAAGAAAAGCCAGTGGTCTTAAGTGTTGTTGTAATAGCACTATTTAGAAACGATGGGTCCCTCCTCATGTTACTTTCCATTCGCACTGCATATGCCCCAGGGAATGACAGTATGATTTAGTAGACAAATCCAACTCTAAATTTCTTCTCTTCTGAATGTAATCTAATGGGAATCCCAAGAGAAAAACACAGGAAAGGCCCTGTCACGGGTTCTCTTTGGTTGTTTAATCAGTATTAAGACTTCGAAAGACTTGATGAATACTTTTTGTTTTAGTACTTAATGCCATGTTGAAACAATATTCCACTCGCCCAAAAAACTAATTTCTTGGTTCCTTTTCTTCCTTGTCTACCAGTAGCAGAATTTGGTAGCAAGTTTTTAAGCTCTAGCACCAAAACTTTACATGAAGTGATTAGAGGTAACTTTGGTAAATAATCTCTGATCTTTTATATGCTATCAAACATAATCACCTTAAAAGAACATATAGAACTTTGCTGGTGACATTCTGATGAGGCATATACTCCATTAAACTGTACTTGTTGCCATGGAGATCAGAAATCCTACATGACTTAAATTATAATATCATGGCAACATCTTCAAGTACAGCAAAGCCATGCACAAAAACAATGATAGATCATCCTCGATTGCCAGCTGAAAAATGATATAAATCAATGAGATACTATTGTTTGAAGCAATGGGTTCCCTTATCTAATTGTTGTTTTATTTATCCCAGGCTTTTCTTCTTGTTTTTGCTGCTGCACTCCCAAAAAACTCATTGATATTTCCTAAAGCAGATGTTCGTATTGCAGGGACAACCATTCTGGCAGAAGCTATCTGTTCTCCAGCATCTGTCATGCTGGAGGAGAGTGCACCGATGATTTTGGCATACACCAAGGAGAGCAAAAAGGTTTCGTTTTAGGAGCCAACTCTGATGGAAAAATAAAGAATTCAAAAAGCTCTATCTTGAACAAGACAAGGACTGGGTTGAGGAAGAAAATGCCAGCATTTATCAGAGTTATATGACATAGGAAGTGGAGAATGGTGGCACATCTGCCAAGTTAACGGCAATAACTTTATTCTAGGGGTGAAATGAAGTCTTCAGATATTTACTAATGTATGAAGGCAAATTGGAGATTTTGAGTCAACAGGAAAAGTTGATTCTTGATGGATCTCTCCATTAAAAGATGATGACAATCCATAAGAAACTATATTGTCAGTGCTTTTCTCTGTCATTTGTCCAGAATTAAACTTCCACAAATGTGTAAATAACACAGCCTGGTGGTAAACTTTCTAGTTACTCTATGATTATTTCATATAATACTCACTGAAGGGAGTGACTGACACATATCTTACATTTCAAAAGTCCTATGAGATTCAAAAGCAGGCAGCAAAGTCTTAAATAGACACATATTCAGTAAGTTTTAGAAACTGTTTTACTGAAATCTTCTAAGGAGTTAAGTGATAGAGATAAATCTGGAAATCCAGTGATGATATCTTTATAATACAGTTTTTCATCTTTTTTTCAGGGGTATGAATTTTTTACCTCTAATACTAAAGTTTACTCCAGTATTACTGCTGAACACCTTTAAGCTCAAGGAGAAATTACCCACTTCTAGTAAAGTTGTTTCTTGCCTTCCTCTGTTTAAATTTGAAAAAAAGCATAGAATTCTTAACCAATTCTGTTTCCTGATAAAAACAACATGAATGTTAAACACCTAACTTCATCCTCTATGGTAAACAGTTCAAATACTATACATTCATTCTTATGTTTACTGAATTAAGAGGCACTGAGGATCAACAGAGACACAAATAAACAGTTCCTGCCCTCTAAGAGGTCATAGTCTAGACTAAATGGGTGAGATAAATTCAGGAAAGGGAGAGCTTCACAGACGTGGCTGCCTGGCATCTGAGAAACAGAGTGCCTCCAGGACTCACTGACATCTTGCATGCAAAAGTCACAGAGCTGGGGCTGCACCCTCTGTTGGGAGATGAAGGGAGCACTCAGAATGTGCCATATACTGGCAGTACTCAAAAATCACAGGGATATCAACTAGTTTTTGACTTACCTAAGAAGTCCCGTTTCAGGGGGAATGAAAGGGGTTCTTTGACTGTCATCTTCAATGCAAATCAAGGTATTTTATAAAACAAGAACTTCACAAGAGTAATAGTGCTAATAAAAGATGGCATTTTCTTTTTATAACTCCCTTATATTTTCCTCCAATCCATTCTAGTAACCCTATTTCATCTATTCCTAGTAAGACCAAGTTAAACTAAAATGGTCTTTCATCAGTGGTCTATCATCAAAAGTGTTTAAAATAATAAACATTGTTCAGATTAGTTTTAAATTAGTATCCTTAAAATCCAAGGTTTCTTTCTTTTTTTTTTCTGCAGATATTATGGGGTTTTGAGTTTTTAAATTACAAAATTCTTAAGCTGCCTACTTTAGGCAACTGAGGCATAGCACAGTAGTTTAAGTGCTAAGAGATCAATATGGGACAGAACCTTCTATTTTCACTGACACAAAGATCGTTTACTTCTTGTAGCAGAGCCTAGCACAGGTAATATTACTGCCTTAACAATGCAACATGGATGTACAGTACACCAACTGCATGGCAATACAAATATACTTTTCAATTTCTGGGCCCAGATACAACTTACTTCTAATAAAGAATGTGTACACATATTAATATATGTGTGTATTTTTAATAGATAGAAATGGATTTTTTCATATCTGATTCATTAACTGCGTTTTTGCAAAGCTGTAAAATTTTATAGCAGCTTAAACAAATTCTAATGAGTCAAGTAAGAAAAAAGAGATAACTAAGTTGAAGGCTAGAAGGCTGAATACCATCAAGGAGCCCAAATGCATCTTAAAGGAGAAGTACCAAGGTGCAGAGACAGTATCAAAACCTTTCAGCTTTCAAAATAGTTCCTTTCTTTCATTATTATGAATTTAACTTGCTTTATTTCAAAAGTGAACACAGCTTACATTCAAATCTGAAAATCACTCTAACGCCAATTATTATTCTAAACAATGCTAATTTATAGATTTGGTAATATACCAAAACTAACTTTGCTTTGTGTACTATCTTCCCAAGTATTACTTCCTTGACAAATCTAGATGTTTGTGTATTACTTTTACTAACTATATGGTATTCTTCTATTAACAGACACTTGGTTATGCCACTCCCACCCCCTACTTTTGGCAGTAACCCTAATGATGTTCCCATTGCCAGTGTAAAATTATGCTCCCCGCCCATCCCCCAAAGCCCTGATACATGCACCGTATAATTTCCTTGGGATAAAATCTCAAAAGTAGAATTATCAGATCAAATCATGCTAACAGATTTACTGTTCTAAACCTGGACTTTTAAAAACTTTTTAAAGGTAATAATATCTCCTATAAATCACATTTTATCCGTTTACAGACATCTTCATTCCGTTCTACAGCCATAGATGCTCCATTGTGTGCATATTTTATATCACAGTTTACTCAGTGTCGTATGCTTGCATGCTTAAGTGGTTTCCAATATCTTGTAATTAAGAAACAATGCTGCAATGAGCTAACTTTGTGCACGTATGTTTACACTATTGTGGTATATTTTTAGTACAAATTCCTAAAAGCAGAATTCACTGTGTGGAAAGATACACGCATAGGTAGATTTGTTATGTATCATCAAATTTACTTCTCCAGGTGTTGAATCATTTTGCATTTCCATTGCAATATATAAGGGTGTCTATATCTTAAGAGTGATAGGCTATCTTTTGGTGAGCCTGGACAGTGAGCAGGCAGTAAAGCTGGGCACCATCCTCTCTTCATCAACTCCAAAACATAGTACACTTTGGGTTTTCAAGAGATTTTTGTGTTTTGTTTTTTAGCTTCAAAGGTAATACATGCTTAATGGATAAAATTCATAAAATGGAGAAAAGCACAATGAAAACAAAATCACCTACGATCTCTGAACTAACAATGATCACTTTAAACATTCTGGAGTAATCTTTTTGTCTTTTTTTTCTCCTTATAAAATTTAAAAGATATCAAACTAAATATACTGTTTGCATCCTTCTCATTTAGTATTGTATCATTAAAATTTTAATCTGGAAATTACTCTTCTGATAGAATCTTTACAAAATTACCTTTCTGACATGGATTTACCATAATTTGTACAGCTCATTTCCTATTAAACATTAAGGAAGTTGTTCCTAGATCCTTAAATTAAAAAAAAAAATGCCTTGAAAACATTTCTGCATGCATCTATCAAAAATTCCTAATATTGCTGGGTAAAGATTATAAACATTTTTAAGGTTTTTGGATATGTATTAACAGATTTTGTAAATTCAACATTATCATTTATAGAAATAACACCATCAAGTATAATAAAATCAATCTGTAAAACCAAAAGCAATGTACATCTCATATCTACATCATATAATTTTATTAG
>NW_016813480.1:3500371-3535056 GCF_001698545.2 Rhinopithecus bieti
TGCATGCATCTATCAAAATTCCTAATATTGCTGGGTAAAGATTATAAACATTTTAAGGTTTTGGATATGTATTAACAGATTTTGTAAATTCAACATTATCATTTATAGAAATAACACCATCAAGTATAATAAAATCAATCTGTAAAACCAAAAGCAATGTACATCTCATATCTACATCATATAATTTTATTAGCTTGATATATAATGTAACATATTTTAATTTGCATACCTTTCATTGGTAATCATATGTTATGACTTACTATGTAGTTTTGTTTTATTGACAAGACTTTTGTTATTAAGCTAACATACTCATCTTGATTCTCTATATTCTAGATAGTAAAGGTATATTAAATTATTTTTGCCATTTTCCTAATATACTGCTTTTTTCTTGCTACTAAATCTTATATTTACATTTCATATTCTGTAAGAGTGTTTTTACGAGAGCTTTTATATTCAGCCTATTTATCACATCTTTAGTGATATATGTCAATTCTTAAATAGGAATTTACCACCTGCTGTAGCTGGACTAAATATGCTAAGTTTCTTATATGCATTTAATATACTATGATCCATGTGGGCTAGACAATAGTTTAATGTACAAGTAATAACAAAAATTTAATTAAAGCAAGAAAATTCTTCTCTCTACTTCTGATGATAACGAGCAAGGCCCTTCTTTATTGTGAAATAGCTTCTAGATTCTTATAAGTTCTCATAATAGCATGAATCTATTCATGAATTTTTTTTTGAGACGGAGTCTCGCTCTGTCTCCCAGGCTGGAGTTCAGTGGCGTGATCTCCACTCACTGCAAGCTCCGCCTCCCGGGTTCACGCCATTTTCCTGCCTCAGCCTCCCGAGTAGCTGGGACTACAGGCACTCACCACCACACACAGCTAATTTTTTTTTTTTTTTTTTCCAGTAGAGATGGGGTTTCACCGTTTTAGCCAGGATGGTCTCGATCTCCTGACCTCATGATCCGCCCACCTCGGCCTCCCAAAGTGCTGGGATGACAGGCGTGAGCCACCCCACCAGGTCTATTCAGGAAATTTTTTTTAACACTTCTGATACTTAAAAAAACGCACACAATCTTTTTTCTCCTCTAGAACATAACACGTGCTTTTGTAGGAAAGTTAATTTTCAAATACAATTAAGAAAATACAATTAGCTACTCAAATTTTTGATAAATTCTTTTGTTAATATATTTACACTGTAATTTATTTTCACTATTTTATGGTCTGCTTTTGTAACACTGAAACATTAAACTTACCAAAAAAAATTTTTTAATGACTACGTAACAGGTCACCTTTTCTATGTGTCATAATTCACTCAATGAAACTATTCTCTAGTTGTTAGACATGTAAATATTTTATAATTTGTAATTAGTACCATTAGTTCTGTGATGGCCATTGCACCATTCTTTGTAATATCTTTTTTTTTTTTTTCACAGCTTGCATATTTATTGAACAAATACTACTAAAATACCTAAAATACATTGGGTACTTGTCATGAGTGCATCAGTAAAGATGACATTGTTACAAAAGCCTGCATTTTCAGCAGTACACAACTGCAACTCTACATAAATGCCACAGATGCAGAATACTGTTTTCTTGCTCTATTTACACAGCTGATATACCTATTCTAACGAAGGAGGGAGCGGAGGAATGGCACAAGAAACTCAGGCCAATGGGGGAGCAAGAAGAAAATGAAGAAGTGCAGTGCATGCGTCATCGGTGTTTAACAGTCAGAAGCGAAACAACAGAACAAGGCCAGCCCTGTCAAAAGAAGAGCTAAAAGACAGTTATATAAAAATTAAGGTGGGCTTTCAGACTGGCTAACACAACAACGTTCCATGAGTAGACAGTATTTTATTTTTGTTTATCCATTTCGTTGGGAGCAAGGACAAAAATGTAAATCTACACCTTGCTTATCAAAATTGCCAAAAAAAGAGTGCTCTGCCTTTTAAAAAAGCATTATGATTTTGTAAAGACCTTGTTTTCCAATTTAACATTTGGAAAAGGTGTCATTTTCATACTCCTACTCAGATGCCAGTGTTTTGGGTTTTTTCAGGGGGAATTTATTTAAAAGTTTTGCTCTTTTTTTCCACAAATATCCTTTCAAACAGAAAGAACCCAAAGAGACACCTCAGAATGCCTGTAAAATTCCTGCTTTTCTTTCTCTAAGTCAGGCAGGCGAGGCTACAAAAAGGAAGAGATTTGGTAAGTAAATTACAGTTTGGTGATTGCTCCTGCTACCGTGACTGCATGTCCATGAGTGCCAGCCAACAAGAAAATCGTCTCTCACACTCCAGTAGCATTCGCTCAACCTGCAACACTGAGGAAGAAAGCCACACTGAAGATACAAGGAAACAAGTCAATCCAGTCTAGAGAACAATATTCAGGGAAACAGAGTACCAACACCTTCTTAGAACATGGAAATACAAAATAACTCCATCAGCGCTACCTCGCCAAGGAGCATGTTGAAAGTCCAAAATAGCACCATCCATCAGTGTCTCAGGTCCTGTGGCAGCATCTGAGTCACTTACCACAAGGAAACAATGAGTTTCAAACTACTTCTATACATCAAAAGAGTACATGGATAAAATAAAAAGCTATACAAACAATTGATGAACATAAACTACTAGGTTTGTTACATCTAAATGAAAAAAAGGGGGGGGACTCTCAGCCTCTGCAAGAAGTAGTCGGGAGCTTTGTGAGTGAAAAGGCAGGAGTGGACCGGTTGTGTGAGCACAGTGGGAGTTTGAGCTGTGGAAGTCACTCTTGTAGCGAACCAGGCCTGAAGGTCCACCTGTCAGGGCTGTAAATGTGGATTCACAGTGTGAAATTCTGAGCGTTTTCACCTGAGTCAGAATGATTAAAAACTGGTTTGATGATACCTATTTGTCCATGGTAAATTCTCTAAAGCCAGGCTCAGAGTCCCATAGTTTCTTCTTAAACTTGATGATTTACACAGAAAAAAATCCCATATATGATACCATGACCTCATCAATACCCATACACCGTACGTAATACAAACGGAGGTGTTACGATTCAACAAAGGGGAGGTAACTGATTCTTGGGGAGCGGAGTTCACTGCTGCCCAGTGGAGTCAGGGAGGCAGTGTTTGTCTCATCGCTCTTCTTGCGGTTCAATTCCTTTGGGACAGGAAGTCTTCCCTTAGGAAGCCTTCCCTCCATGTTCTTGTTTGGAAATGGTTCTTGACTGACCCAGACAAAGAGTTCTGGGTAATAAACCATTTTGAGAATCTTAGTCTTGGGCTTTTATTCTCCCTCTCTTCAGTCCAGGGAGACCAAGAGACAAAAACCCTGCTCCCTGTTCACTCTGTCTCCTCTCTACACTTGGCAGGAATCGGCGGTTGGGGGCCCCATGGCGAGCAGCCAAGAGGCGCGCACGCCCCGACACCCTGCACCTGCACCTGCACCCCAGGCGCCCTGCTCGCCGTGCTGCCCCCACTGCACTGCTCTTTGTAATATCTTTAAGAAAGTTTGTTAAAAGATTGTTATATCAAAAGGAATGAATTTTTTTTTTTTTAATTCTTGGTAATTACTGCTTTCTAGAAAGGCTGTAATTATGTCCCAGCAGTTAGTGTTCCTTCATTCATCCAACACAGCAAAGGCCAATTATGTATCAGGTACCATTCTTGGCATGTCATAGTGGGTAACAAAACAGACTAATCTATCACATAAGGAAGACAGACATTAGAAAATGCAAACAAATACATGTTTAAAAAAACCTACCAATTATGATTAGTACAATGAAAGAAAAAGAGAATTAGAATAATGGGGGCACTAGTGTGTACAGGATGGTGAGGGAAGGTCTCTCTGAGGTGACGTTTAAGGATTGAAGGATGAGAAGGAACTAGCCAGAGGAAAGGGTTACTTATGTATGTGGTACCTAAGCAGGTGTGGACAGAAGAACTTTTCAAACAGAAGTTAAAACAAGAAGGCTCTGAAGTGGTAGATACCTGGGTTTTTTTTTATGGGTATGGCATAATTCACAGGGGAACACTGGTAGGAAATGTGGTTGCAAACATAGGTGGGGGCCAGAGAGTGCAGGGTCTAGTTGCAGAAAAAATGCTCCTTTCATCTTTAAAAGGAAATTTCATTGAAGACTTTTAAAGAAGGGAGTTAATGGTTTGACAACAACAACATGAATGTTAGTTATGTGCCAAGTCCTCTACACAGATTAATTTTACAGATGAGATGACTCAGGCCAGAAAGCCCTCAGCTGAACTGAGAGTTCGTATCAGCAGTTCATACTGGCTCATCAGTAGCAGAGCTAGGGTTCAAATACAGGGAGTGTGGGTCCAGAATCCGCCCTCTTAACTACTGCATTATACTGTCAGTGCACTGTCAACAACTGAGCACTACGACTTAATAGGAGAAATGGCATCTCCTACATTTCAATGTGTAACTTTACTAATAAAATTCAACTTTTAAAAAATACATGTTTATACACACAAACTGTGTACATGTATATTAAATTAACTACATCATTTGTGGTCTGACTTGTGGTTAGTCTTGGTGTTTTTCTAAATGGCTTTTATGATCTATCATTATTTCTTTTCTAATATGTTCAAAAGTTTTCTGTTTTAATGTGCCTTTCAAACAACTGGTTTAAAGCAATATGTTTCTGCCTATTTGTACAATTCCACATTATTCTAATATTGGGGTGTTTTAATTTGCAATGAATATACATTTCACTCAAGAGTCTCTACTTTCAAACTCTGTATTAAATAGCACACTTTTCAACTTATGCTAACAATAAAATGTTTAGTTTTCTATTATTGTGTTCTGAGATTAATGTAGACTTGTGCCTTTGTCAATACTTACCATGCATATCTTTATTTCTAGTACACACTGAACTTTCCTAGACACACACATTTTTGAGTGGTTATTTATTTGAAAAATATACTCTCTCATATATCCCTAAATACCACATAACCTATTAAATTACATTGCTGTAATCTATAATTTTTGCTCATTCTTTATTTAAAAAATTTTGTCATAATCTGATAGAAAATAGCAAGGTGTGGCCGGGCACAGTAGCTGTAGCCCATGCCTGTATCCCAGCACTTTGGGAGGCAGAGGCAGGTGGATCACTTGAGGTCAGGAGTTCGAGACCAGCCTGACCAACATGGTGAAACCCCATCTCTACTAAAAATACAAAAAATTAGCTGGGCATGGTGGTGCGAGCCTATAATGCCAGCTGCTCAGGAGGCTGAGGCAGGAGAATCACTTGAACTTGGGAGGTGGAGGTTGCAGTGAGCCGAGATCATGCCATTGCACTCCAGCATGGGCAACAGGGAGAGACTCCGTCTCAAAAAAAAAAAAAAAAAAAAAAAAGTCAAGGTACACTTATTTCTATTTCTTTTTGTACAACTGACAAACTGAAGAGACCATTAGTTCTCTGCTGTATTTTCACTACTTTAATCCTTCTGCTATAATAAAATATGTTTCAGTCTTTTGAAATAAACTATATCTGATACTATGATGGTAACTTCTATATTCCAACAGACACAGGAGACTTCAGACTGGTAGTTCACCAACTTTCTTCTCCCCCTAAATATTGAGGAATATGATGGATTTCTTCAGAAGATGAGAAAATACAGTTAGGTGATTAAGAATAAAGCTGAAAAAATCAGGAATGCCACTAGCTATTAGTTATGTAACCTTAGCCTCCATTTCTTCATCTATAAAAATATGGATAAAAATAATGACAATCTAATGTTGTCAGACAGACTAAAAGTGACTTACATGAAAGGCTTTAACAAGATGCTTGATATATAAAAGTCCTAAATACATTATAATGGTAATTAAGATGGCAGCTCACACTATAATCTGTTAACAATGATTCACTACTGCAGTGATTCTTAAGTAAAAACTTCTGGGGCTGGGGGTTCAGGGGATGGGACTCATGCATGATTGGATACAGCCCGCAAGATGCACTTTCTATACCACCCATGAGATGCCCCTAATTGTCTATGATCAGTTTCTAGCTTCTAGTCTATGCCTTAAAAACTATCAGCAACATTTCTTAAAAAAATAAACAAAAATAAACATTTCTTATAGAAAATCAAAAGATAGAAAAGCATACAGAAAGTGAAATTTACCTGAAATCCCACCTCACAAAGTTAGATCATTATAAACATTTTGTTGGACACAGTTCCAGATTTCTCTAAATCTACATTTTTTACATGTAATATAAACATCTTATCAAGGTTCTTTTGATTCCTGTTTTTGTTTCCTCAACAGTGAATAAATCTCTTGGCCTCTCTCTCTGTATACATATAGAAATTGGTTTAGCAGTTGGATAGTACTGCATTTGTCCTGTTTTACTTAATCAATCCTGTATCATGACTGTTTATTTCTGAGCCAGAACTGTTTCAGAACACTGTTAAATAACAGTGGTGCTAGAACATTAGAAGTATATAAAAGCTGCTGATTTGGGATATAAGATGAAACAGGGGATATATACTTTCGATGCTTGGAAGTTTCCTTTTCTTATTTTATTAAGAATTTCAACCAGAAATGAACACTGACGTTCACCAAATATTGAATTTTGTGTTATATTTATGACTACTAAGATAATCATAAGGTTATCTACTCTGCACTATTAATAAGATGAATTTTGTTAAGAGGTTTCCAAATATGGAATCATCCACACATTCTTAAAATGCACTTCACTGACTTAGACCTTAAGTTCACCTGGAACTTATTTGCTAATATTTTATTTAAGACATATGCATAAATATTTACAGATGATAATGGTTTAGGGTTGTAGGCATTTTCTTTATCAGGTTCTACGTCAGTGTTATGCTTTCTTCCTATAAAGTTATTAAGGAAATGTTCCTTCTTTTACACAAGTCTAGAACAATTTACATTATGTAGGATTATTTGTGTGAGGGTTTGAAGCAACAGTGAAACTATCTGCATTCTGTACATTTCTTAGAGGTAGTCCTGTGACAAATGTCTTTCTTCCATAGTTACTGATATATTTGTTGACCTTTTCTAGGGCCAGTTGTGGTAATTTGTACTTTATTTTAAAATGCTCACTTAATCCAGAGTTCCATAGAACATCTAAATAGCATAATAAATTACTAAAGAAATTGAAATGATAGTCAAAAGTCGTCCAACCGACCGAGTATGGTGGCTCACGCCTGTAATCCCAGCACTTTGGGAGCTGAGCCGGGTGGATCACAAGGTCAGGAGGTTGAGACCATCCTGGCTAACATGGTGAAATCCCCTCCTTACTAAAAAAAAAAAAAAAAAAAAAAAAAAAATTAGCCAGGTGTGGTGGCAGGCGCCTGTAGTCCCAACTACTCAGGAGACTGAGGTAGGAGAATGGCGGGAACCCAGGAGCCACTGCTTGCAGTGAGTGGAGATCACGCCACTACTCCAGCAGCCTGGGTGACAGAGCGAGACTCTGTCTCAAAAAATAAACACCCAAAAACAAAAATCAATTATCCAACCTCAGTTCAGTGCACCAGAATAAGAGTTTTACAGATGGACTTCTATTATTATTATTATTATTTTTTTGAAACAGGGTCTCACTCTGTCACCCAGGCTGGAGTGCGGTGGTGTGATCTTGCCTCACCNAATTAGCCAGGTGTGGTGGCAGGCGCCTGTAGTCCCAACTACTCAGGAGACTGAGGTAGGAGAATGGCGGGAACCCAGGAGCCACTGCTTGCAGTGAGTGGAGATCACGCCACTACTCCAGCAGCCTGGGTGACAGAGCGAGACTCTGTCTCAAAAAATAAACACCCAAAACAAAATCAATTATCCAACCTCAGTTCAGTGCACCAGAATAAGAGTTTTACAGATGGACTTCTATTATTATTATTATTATTTTTTTGAAACAGGGTCTCACTCTGTCACCCAGGCTGGAGTGCGGTGGTGTGATCTTGCCTCACCACAACTTTAGCCTCCCGGGATCAACGATCCTCCCACTTCAGCCTCCTGAGTAGCTGAGACCACAGGCCTGCATCACCACGCCTGGCTAATTTTTTTTTTTTTTTTTTTTTTTTTTTGGTAGAGATGGCATTTCACCATGTTGCCCAGGCTGGTCTTGAACTCCAGGGCTCAAGCAATCCTCCCACCTTGGCCTCCCAAAGTGCTGGGATTATAGGGCATGAGCTGCCGAGCCTGGCTGACTTTTACTAACTTTCAAGGAACAAATAATTCCTATATTATACAAACTATTCCAGAGACTAAAAGTGTCTTCTGAGGCTAATATAACCATGATAACAAAACAGGATAAAAGTAATATATAAAAAGGAGATTACCAACCAGACTCATTTGTGAAAAAAGACAAAACAAAGTATTAGCAAGGGGAATCTACTACCAGTAAATGAAAAAAAAAAAAAATCCTGACAGTAGTGTTGGTCCCACTGCAAGGAGGGTTCAACATTCAAAACAAAAGAAAACCATATGAATGTAATTTACCACATTAATGGATTAAAGGAAATAA
Organism: Rhinopithecus bieti; assembly: GCF_001698545.2. NCBI lineage: Eukaryota > Metazoa > Chordata > Mammalia > Primates > Cercopithecidae > Rhinopithecus > Rhinopithecus bieti. Next base: position 3,508,855 of record NW_016813480.1, read on the forward strand.
CCACATGATCATCCCAGAGGATGCAGAAAAAGCATTATCTATTATGGATTTAGAAACAAACAACTTAATCAGGCATAGAAGGGAACATCTTTAACCTTATATTTAACTAAAACTCCAGAGCAAATATCATATCTAATAGTGAAACTTAAGAATTCTCCTTCAAGACAGAAATAAGTCACTTCTATTATATTTGCCAATGTATTAGTGAGTAAGTCCTAACCATTACTATATGACAAGAAGAAAATGGATTTCATGGATTCCAATTTATACTTTTCTTTTTAAATCTTAGAATTTCTGAAAACAAGATGTGTCTCTAACCTCTGTGGTTTGACAGTGAATTGGCAGCATGTTTTCTTTCTTAGTGGTACATAAAATAATGGTGCAGCTTTCACTGCAGAAAAAAGACTTCATACTGTATGATGTGTTTAAGAAAGATTTTGAATATATCAGTCTCCCAGGTGGGAAGCTATTGAGGAATTTTAAAGAGGGGAATGACATGATGTGATTTAGTTTTTAGAGAGATCATTTTGTTTGCAGTTATCAGATCAAACAAACACAAGACAACAAGAGAGGAAGATCACTGGGGAGTTTCTGCATTAATCCAAGTGGCCTGAATTAGAGTAGTGGTGAAACGGTGGGAAGTGAGGCCATGAGGCAATTACTGGAGTCTGAGAAATTTGACTGTGTAAAATGTGGGGTCTAGTTAGGGGTAGGGTAAATAGATATTAATGAAATGGACAAGGTGAATCTCTACAACTAGCAATCCCGATGCCCACCCAACCCAAATCCATTTTCTGGCAGCAGAATATTCTGAAATCTCCTTGTTAGATGGCAAATGATTTACTGGATTGATCCAGGGACACTGCGCTAGAAGTCCAGAATCGCTGCCAAATCTGCCCTTCCTTTCATGGATTCCTGTCCTTGAAAATAAGCACTACAGTTGACTCTTCTTTGAGAAAAGATACCAGGCAGATGATAAGCACCAATTGCCAACTGTGCTTTATTCAAATTTGAGTTACAATAAGGTCTCACGATAGCTGGATCTGAGATGTTTTGAAGGGAAGAGCTGACAAAAAAAGTCCACTTATTCATTCACTAAGTTATTTATGGGCATCCAATCACCGTGTGACATTCTGGATAGTGATGATAAAGGAGTAAACAAAATGGATAAAGCTCTTAATCCTCATGTACTTACTTAATATTCACAGAGCGACTTGAAAAGTGAAATGTACTTAATGAACATTTACTATGTGCCAGTCTTCATATCAATCTCTACCCAAAGGAAAAAACAAATAGATCTGGCCCCATTTTATAGCTGAGAAAAGTGACAGAAAGGTTAATGCTTCCCATGATAACATAATTAAGTGGTAGAACCAAGATTCAAACAAACCTCAGGTCCACTATAATAGGGGCTTAATTTTTCCTCTTTGGCCCATAATGATTTTAAAAAAACATCATTCAAGGATACATAACCCAAGATTTTCTATCGTTCCCTACCATGCGCAACCCTTTCCTATTTTTCTTCCAAATTTCTCATTTTGTTGTTCTTTATTTCACTCTACCTTTTATTTTGGATTTCCCTTAGCCCCTCTTCAGCATCAAGGTTCAGACATTTGTTTTGTTTTTTGTTTGTTTTCAGACCACATTTGATTTTACCATCTAGTGTTAACCAGAAGGGGGAAAAAAAACAGAAGACCAATCAAGGAAGAGAGGGCCTAAAGGAAGAGTATTAGGAATTCCAAATTTCTGACTCTGTATTCTAAGGATTACAGCTGTGTACCAGTAAGTTTACTCTAGTAAGACAGAGAGTTAGCCATGATGGAAGTGTTCAGCCAGTGTCACGAGGGTTGTCTGCCCCGGATATTACCAAGAATCACTACAGCAGCTAAGAGACTGGAATTGTCTGTTGCTGCTAAGATGCCTTCCAACTTTAAGGCCTATTAGTCTGTGAAATTAGGAAAAACAAAAAATGAGCTTTATTTCAAATGGTTCAAGATGTTTACATAAACAGATGTTTAAACTAATTAGTTTTTTAAAAATTAGCAGTCTATCTTCCCACCTTCTATAGTTTTGTTAAATAGGCATCTTAAACTACCCTGACCTGAATTACAAGCCTGTCTGTGATTTGAAAAGACTGGAAATTAGAATAGAAATTGATTTTAGAAATTCACCCATCTATTTGAGAACAGAGAAGAATCTTCAGAATACATACCTACGTAGAGTATTACACTTTTAGTAAGATAAAAATCTGGAGGTAAGTTATAAATAAATTAACTAATAAAAAATAGACATAGGTCATATAACAAAGTGATCACTATTAAAAGGGAAGGTAAAATCCAGTTGTACTGGGGGAGTAGGAGACTTTAATAAACGAACATTTCTTTCAACAGTTAATTCAATAACGGTCACTGATTTTACATCTATTTGTATTGAGGAAACTTCTCATTTTATTAAATCTTAAAAAAAATTCCTGTATGTTGATTCGAACAACATTTATAAAAATGTACACAAGATCTTGAACTTCTGGGTTGAGCTGATTTTGAAATATGGTTCGCTGCTTGTGCTTGTTTCTTCAGGAAGACTTACTTTTGTTCTCTTATTTGACCATTTCTCATTTGCTTGTATCCAGTAAAGAGATATGGTCATCAAACTGAAAAAGATTTAATGAAAGCTTTATGTGGACAAGGGCACCAATGACTTAAAATAGGTTTAGATATAACAGCTTTAGCTAAGAGAAAATCTTATCTAATATATTCCATCTTTAAAGATTCAGGTACTTTTGCAAATCTTCAGAAGTCTGGAAAATAACTCTAAAACCTGACTCTATTACTAGAAAGTTAGACTACAATATTAATTTTTATGGGTTTTTTCACAGTATAATTCAGAGTATTCTGAAACTCTCTTTGGAAAAACCATCTCCTGGTATTTTGATATGAATATATTTGTTTTGCTAATGTGAAAGTCTAAAGGTCAAAAGAGAAAAACTGAGGGGTCACCATTAGTATCATATTAAATCAAGTAAGAGCTTATGTAAGATGCAGGCAGAGATATGAAAAATTCTTGTCTCCATATCAGTCCTGGTTTTGGGAAACACGCTGCTGTGGATGACAATATATTTTGCTTATAAAAATGGGAGAAGTTATGTCAAATATATAATGATGTATCACATCAATTGTGTTATGAATGGAGAAAAACTCAGATAACCCTCTACTTCAAGTCAATTTCCAGGGTCACAGAAAAACATCTTAAAGAAACCCTATTTAAAACAAAATCTTGATAATTTAGAATAACCATTCTCGATTGGTGAGATGTTTGACTAAGTAATATGCAACCAAATGACATAATATTTTTATCAACTTGTAACCTACCCATATAAACATATATGCTATTTGCAATTCTGACATTTAATAAAATGAAGTGGGCCACTTTTTTATTTATAAATAATAAAACAGTACATTGTGCATACTCAGTATCAAAATTAAGCAAATGTGGCATATACCCAAAAGCCAAATGGGTTGTTTATAATCAGTTTACAGAAGGAAAATTGCCCAGTTGGTCATTTAAGTAAGAATACTTTAGAATAAGCACAATAGTCATAATGTTAACTAAAATTTATACAAATCTCATTTAAATTTGCCTTAATCAGTTGTTACCAAACCCACGTTTTATCTGCAAGCCTACATTTTATGGTTGCAATCTTAGGTATTTTATTAGCTACCCAATTAAGTAAGTTACAATTAGAATAAATCCTTGGAGTTCCCAACAAATGAAGCAAATCTCAAGTCATGAGCAACAATTAAACCTAACAACTAAAAGCATTTTCCTTCAAAAGCTCTGTTTTAAACAGACTTAATAGGTTCCCAACTCTCATTTCAGGGAAGCTACTACAGCACAGGTAAGGAAAAATAGTGAGAACAGAGGTCTAGAATGCAGACTCCTCTCCTTCCTTCCCACTGTTCCATGACTGTTGCTCTGCCTCTTTCAGTCTGTGGGTAATTTCAGGGTCCCTTCTGCTTGGTTTTCTTTTCTAAAGAATTTACTGATGCCTCTTTTAAAAGAAAGAAAGTGTATATATATACAGCTGTTTTAAAAAATAACAACCACCCTTTACCAACATAAAATACACTAAACCACATAAATATTATACGTGAGCTTTAATAACACATTAAATAAACATTTTCTTCAGTTTTATGATCCAGATTAAAACACTTTTCCCCTCTGATTGTAACAATAAGGTATGTTAACTACAAACTATTCCAACAATTTGAAAGGTATAGAAGGACGAAAGTGAAACTTTCCTGAAATTCTACCACCATTATACATCCCTCCTAACCACTATTCAAAATGATTTTATTATCAGTGTCAAAAAGTTTGCATAAAACATTAAGGTTCTATAATTTGGGGCTGAGTATTTTCTAGTGCAATGGCTTCCAAACCTTTTTCAACACAACCCACAGGAAAATTTAATATTATGTGACACATTTAATATTACATGATAATAATGACAAATATGTATATTTTGTCAAAAGTTTCATGAAACAGTAATTATCCTTAACATATATGATACACTCTCATATTTATTCTGATTCATTAAAAACAACAACAAAAAAAACTGATTGTGTCGTGTGATTTCCTGATTTGTTTATGGCTTATAATCTGCAATTTAAAATCACTGACCTAGAGGAAAACCCTAAATTCCGTAGTCCAGCTTTGCTACAGTTCTCTGAATAACCATAATGAAGTCATTTAGCCTCTTTACTTCTCAGTTTTTCCACTTACTAGTAGTAGAGTTGAGCAGACAATAAATACACCTCAAACAAAAATAAAAATGTCATATAATATGAACAAATATTAGTATCAGTAAGTAAAACACAAGAGGTGTTTTTTTCACTTTGCCACTCAAATAAAAAGAATCAGACCCCAAATTCCTTAATAATTCATCATGCTATCATCAATACACAGTAAGAGGCCTTGATAAAGTGTGCCCTATGAAACTGAGTTTGAGTCAATGGCTCACTCCAAGATTTTAATCCTATTTAACAGTTGCTAGGAAACCAACATATCCTTCATCAAGGACACATGAAGTCCCATTAAGAGATTCCAAACTACCCAGTATAATTAGAATAAACTGCAGGCCAGCAGCACTATCAGATTTAAAAAGTAATAATAAATCAGGCTGAGCAAGGTTGTTGGTGCCTGTAATCCCAGCACTTTGGGAGGCCAAGGCAGAAGAACTGCTTGAGCCTAAGAGCCTAAGAGTTTGAGACCAGCCTGGGCAACACAGTAAGACCTCGTCTCTACCAAAAACAAAACAAAACAAAACACAGCTTATTTTTTTCAAAATAACCTTGAAGTGAGTAGCACATCTCTACTGAAACACTGCCAAAGGAAATATCTAGAGATTTTCTAGAAAGTTTTACTATGACATTAAAAATCACTATTTTGAATTAGTTGAGAGCAGGAGTGGCCAACCAGCAGATGGCTGCAACAGTTGAAATACTCCAAATTTCTATACAATCTTGTAATTGAGCTTGAAAACAATAATAATAAAAAAACTACAATGAAGAGTTACAGTATATCTCACTTAACATTATATGCCATTTAGTAAAACAGGACTGTGATACACACTGTGTGCCTGCTAGTTCCAAGTTAACTACCGCTATGATAAATAGTTATCACATTAAGGTAACTATTAAAATGAAATTTTGGGTATCAGATACTTTAAAACATGGAAAACATTAATAACCATATGAGAATGTGATATAGACTGTGATGGTTGATTTAAGGTGTCAACTTGACTAAAGAATACCCAGACAGCTGGTAAAGCATTATTTCTGGGTATTTCTGTGAAGGTGTTTCCGGAAGAGACTGGCATTTGAAAGAGTAGACTGAAGTGGAAAGATCCACCTTCAAGCAAAGTACATAGATGGACACCATCTTATTAGGTGAGGGCCCAGATGGAACAAAAAGTTAGAGCAAAGGCAACTTCTCTTTCCTCTGGAGCTGGGATACCTTTCTTCTCCTGCTCTTGGAAATCAGAACTCTCCATTCTCTGGCCTTTGGACTCTGGGACTTGTACCAGCAGCCCCCCCCAGCTTCTCAAGCCTTTGGCCTCTGACTGAGAGTTATGCCATCAGCTCCCTTGTTCTCGGGCCTCTGGATTTAGACTGAACCATGCTGCCAGCTTCCCTGTTTCTTCAGCTGGCAGGTGGCGTGTCATGGGACTTCTCAGCCTCCATTATTGCATAAGCCAATTCCTCTAGTAAATGCCCTGTCATCTATCTACCTCCCTACCTCCCTATCATCCACCCATCCATCTACCTATCTATCCTATTGATTCTGTTTCTCTGCAGAACTCGAATACATGTACTTTACAAAAATTAATGGCTACTAGGCCAGTCATATAACTACTACTCTACTTTCTATTAATTTTCTTTTTTTTTTTTTTTTTTTTTTGAGACGGAGTCTGCGTTCGAGCTCTCGCCTCTGTCGCCCGCCGGCTGGAGTGCCGTGGCCGCCCGATCTCAGCCCTCACTGCAAGCTCCCGGCTCCCGGTTTACGCCATTCTCCTGCCCTCAGGCCTCCCGAGTAGCTGCGACACTACAGGCCCGCCCGGCCCCCACGTCGCGGCCGGCCTCCCGTGTGTGTTTTGTATTTTTTAGTAAGACGGGGTTTTCTTAGGTTTTTCCCCCCCCCCCCCCCCCCTCCGTGTTAGCCAGGATCGCGTCTCGATCTCCTGACTCGTGATCCGCCCCGTCTCGGCCCTCCCAAGTGCCCCTGGGATTACAGGCTTGAGCCACCGCCCCCGGGCCTCTATTAATTTTCTTAGAAAATACATTAAAACCAAGTCTTTAATACTTAGATGTTGATTTAAGTATAAATCATTCCTGTGGTCTGATACAGCTTTATGAATACTTTCAACAAAAAGCATTAAATACAGCCAACACTAAGTGCATTAGAAAATTTATTTACAAAATGGCTGTGTGTGGTGGCTCAGGTCTGTAATCCTGGCACTTTGGGAGGCCCAGGCAGGAGGATCTCTTGAGCCTAGGAGTTCAAGACCAGCCTGGGCAACACAGTGAGACTCTGTCTCAAAAAAAAAAAAGAAAGAAAGAAAAGAAAAGGAAATTATTTAAAAAATGAAAGCCGCCTCAAAATGAGCAACTATGAGCTAGAAATTAGAGATGGTCTCCAACTTACAATGGCGTGACTTACAATTTTTTGTCTTTTAAGATGATGTGAGAGCAATATGCATTCAGTTAAAAACTGTACTTCCAGTCCTCATACAACCATTGTTTTTCATTTTCAGTATAGTATTTAATAAATCACATGAGATACTCAATACTTTATTATAAAATAGGCTTTGTGTCCGATGATTTTACCCAACTGTAGGCTGACTGAAGTGTTCTGAGCATGTTTAACATGCTAAACTAATCTCTGATGTTTGGTAGGTAAGGTGTATGAAATGCATTTTAGACTTACAATATTTTCAACTTACGAGGGGTTTAACGAGATGTAACCCCATTGTTAAGTCAAGGAGCATCCATAAATATATTATGACAAGTAACAGACTGGTCAGTTAAATGCAGTGTAAAACTGAAATATAAGAGTTCCAAGATCAGAACAGTTGGCATGTTTAGAAGAAGGTAGGCATTGCCTTCTTATTTGCAATTAAAGAATTCACTCAGAAGGAACCTTAAGACATTTTTGAAGAAAGTGAGGGATGTATATGAACTATGATACTAATGTTCCAACCTTAAGATTAAAGAAAAAAATTGGGAAAAATAAGTGACATAAAGAGAACATCAGAACAAATAGAAAAGTGTCAGCAAATAGGTTTCATTGAGTGAAACAAAATATTGCATATAAAAGAGAGCAATAAAAGAGATCAATAGGTCAATATCATTAGTTGAATGGTCTTTGAACTGACTAGTAAGAGCTGAATTCTTCTGAGTAGCAAGAGGGAAGCAGCTGAAAGGATTTAAAATGCAGTATGGATGGGGGGAAGCTTTTGTACACCACTTCACTGTAGTAAATCATAGTAGAGATAAAAGGGTACTAACAAGAAATGCAAAAGGATATGCATGTGTCTGTAGATATGCATAAGCATTAGATAAAATCAGAAATAACCTTGGAAGCCACTTTGTTTCTGTTACAAGTAAGCTAGTTCATTCATTCAACAAACACAGGCAATACTGTATACACAAATTGTGTATTTTATTAGGCAATGGGAGGGATACAAACACAGAGTAAGACATGGTCTTTGCCCTCAGGAGTTTATAATCAAATAGATTACCATATTACCAAAACTGGTAAGTGCCCCATAGGTGGTTCACAGTAGCTGTAATAGGATTTTAGATGTAAACATTCTCATTTTCAGCTAGGGTTACTAGAGAGAGCTGTAATTTCGAACTATGAAGATGAAGGGAGGAGGGGATTCAGGCAGGCAGGGCAACCTCTGGGGTGGCTAGAAAATGAGCTTAAGGAGTGAGATAGGGAAAGAAAAGAAGATTGGAGCTGGACTACATATCGGTCTTCACTTAGATTCACAAATACCAGCATATTTGACAGTGTGTTTCAATTTTCTTTTTGTAGAGACGGGGTCTCACTATGTTGCCCAGGCTGGTCTCTAACTTCTGGCTGCAAGCAATCCTACCTTGGCCTCCTAAAGCGCTGGGATTACAGGCATGAGCCATCATGCTTTGCCTCAAATTTGTAATTTATCACAGAATTCTTCCCAGTAAAAGACATATTAACTGACTCTGAAATTTATTTCACAAACTGAATGAGAAAAGCATTTTTATCTTTTTTAAGCTTTATAAAAAATAGTTTGAAGTTCTTCTGAAATCAGTTCTACTGCAAGAGGCCAGGCTGGGCTTAGTGGTTTATGCCTGTAATCCAGCAATCTGGCAGGTCGAGGCAGGTGGATCTCTTGAGGTCAGGAGTTGGAGACCAGCCTGGCCAACATGGCAAAACTCTGTCTCCACTAAAAATACAAAAATTGGCCGGGTGTGGTGGTACATACACACCTGTAATCCCAGCTACTTGGGATACTGAGGCAGGAGAATCACTTGAACCCGGGAGGCAGAGGTTCAAGTGAGCTGTGATCATGCCATTGCACTACAGCCTGGGCAACAGAGTGAAGACTCCATCTCAAAAAAAAAAAGAAAAAAAAAAAAAATGAGGCCACATAGCTGCAGTTAGTGAACCTGTCTAGATGCTCTAAAATGGTCACAACACAGGCTTCAGTAATGAAAACCCACTCATACCTTTGTCCATGTATTTTAACTCTATCCAGAAAGGAAGACTACTTTTTCAGAAACAGTTCAGATACAATTGCCAAATCAAACCTGTGCATCTACAAAACAGTATCAATACAACTTTGATGCATCATGTCTTGTTATTGGACTGGACTAAGAAAAATCACCAAACTGAATCCAATCAGGCTAAGACTTCAAACTTTTCTTTATTATGAATCACTTAAACGTATTTTCTCCCAATGTCTTATTGTGGTAAAATCCATGTAACATAACATTTATCAACCATTTTAAGTGTACAGTTCAGTATTAAATGCACATTCATAATGTTGTGCAACCACCATACATCTCCAAACTCTTTTCATCCTGCAAAACTGAAACTCTGTATCCATTAAATAATAACGCCCCCTAACTGCCCCTCCACTCAGCCCTAGCAACCACCATTCTACTTTCTGTCTCTATGAATCTGACTGCTCAGGTACCTCATGAAAGTGGAATCATATGGTACTTATCCTTTTGTGACTAGCTTATTTCACTTAGTATAATGTCTTCAAGGTTCATCCTTGTATATATGTCAGAATTTCCTTCCCCAAAAGAAACTGTGTAAGTTTTATTTTACAGACAGAGTCTTACTCTGTTGCCCAGACTGGAGTGCAGTGGCACAATCCCAGCTCACTGCAGCCTCAAACTCCTGGGCTCAACTGACCCTCCCACCTCAGCCTCCCAAGTAGCTGGGACCACAGGTGCATGCTACCACACTCAGCTAATTTTTACGTTTGTGGATATGGGGTTTCGCTATATTGCCCAGGCTGAGAGCTTCCTTCCTTTATAAGATTGAGTAATATTCCATTGTATGTACACACCCATTTTGTTCACCCATTCATCCACTGAGGGACACCTGGGTTGCTTCCACCTTTCGGCAAGCTACTGCGAAGAATGCTACTATAAACATGCATTTACAAATACTTCTTTGAGACTCTGCTTTGAATTATTTTGGGTGTATACCCAGAAGTGGAATTGCTGGATCATATGGTAATCTTATTTTTAATTGTTTTAGAAACTACCACTATGTTTTCCACAGCAGCTGTATTATTTTACATTCCTGACAATGGTGTTAAAAAGTTCAATGTATCTTTACCTATTTTCACAGTATTTCCCACTTAGTCAGCTTTATAATACGAGGTAAAATTCTTAGACTGCCTAAACCCAATACTCCTATTTTGTTAACAGCAGGGAGAGAGGAGAAAAGACAGGGCAAAATAACTTACCTCACATTCTTTTAACTTGTGCTTCTTGTGTATTCACTTATATAGGATAAATTATTATTATTATTTTTTTTTTTTGAGACAGAGTCCGGCTCTGTCATGCAGGCTGGAGTACAGTGGCACGATCCCGGCTCACTGCAAGCTCCGCCTCCCGGGTTCATGCCATTCTCCTGCCTCAGCCTCCCGAGTAGCTGGGATTACAGGCGCCAGCCACCATGCCCAGCTAATTTTTTTGTATTTTTTTAAAGTAGAGATAGGGTTTCACCATGTTAGCCAGGATGGTGGTCTCAATCTCCTGACCTCATGATCCACCCGCCTCAGCCTCCCAAAGTGCTGGGATTACAGGTGTAAGCCACTGCACCCAGCCGAGGATGAATAATTTTATGTGTGAACTTGGCTGGACCATAGTGCCCAGATGTTTGGTCAAACATTATTCTGAATGTTTCCGTGAAGGTGCTGTTGGATGAGGTTAACATTTAAATCAGTGGCCTTTGAGTAAAACCCATCTGAACATGGATATGCCTCATCGAATCAGTTGAAAGCCTTCATAGAACAAGACTGACCTCCCCTGAGCAAGAAGGAATTCTGCCAGCAGACTGTCTTTGGACTAGAGCTAAAACTTTTTCCTGGGTCTCCAGCCTGTAGCCTGCTCTGCAGATTTTGGATTTACCAAGCCTCCACAACTGCATGTGCCAATTCCTTAAATAAATCATTCTCCATCTATGTATAAACACCTTGTTGGTTCTGTATCTCTGGAGATGCAGTATCCTGAGCAGTACAGATGGTAATACCAGAACCAGGACTACAGCAGACTGGTAGTCAAACTATTTTCCCTTCCCAAGGAGGGAAGGAGAATAAACAAAGAAAGGGGAAGAGAGTCATCAAGGAAAGGAACAAAGCTAACACAACAGACTTAACTTTGTTCTCATTTATCTCTAGTGGACACAGACAAATTAAGTGTATAAGCAACAACTTACATATACATATTTTAATGATCTAAAACTAAAAAGTTTGGTTTGGATCGATGAATTACTTCACAAAATAAATACTGCCTATGTTTCTCTTCTGGTCCCTATTTCTTAAAACACCCATACATTTACACTGATTACAACTCTCAGCCCAAAAAGACTTCCAGAATTAAGAAACCTCTATTCTCCCACCAAGGATGACAGATTTCAGTTACTGATTTGCTACTATGTGATGATTAATAGCAACCAGATAAATCGTTATTTATTAAATAGGATTGTTAATTTTAAAAGCTCAGCTATACATATCAAAGAACTTCATAACTCTACCATCTCAAACCAGTAATTCTATTAATTAATAAAGCCAATTTTATTAAACGAAAACATCAATAACATTCCAGAGTATTATTAAAATGGTGTTTTTAGGGTGTCTGTGCCAATTATCCGCCTTAATATGAAGTTTCTTGTGGCATGTCAGCACCTCAACCAACTGGTCCAATTCATAGCATTAGAAGTCTATGAAGAGAGTTAAGGTCAGCATTGTCACATTTGATCTAAATCTGACTAAACAGGAGTAAAGAATATAATGAACAATTTTTGTTTTGATAGGGTAAATATTTCATATGCAACTAACAACAAATATTTGAGAAGAAAACGTTAAAAAAAGTTATGTTATATAGCTTCTGAACAATGTTTTTTTCTTTTTCTTTTTGAGATGGAGTCTCGCTCTGTCACCCAGGCTAGAGTGCGGTGGCACAATCTCGGCTCACTGCAACCTCTGCCTCGCGGGTTCAAGTGATTCTCTTGCCTCAGCCTCCCAAGTAGCTAGGATTACAGGCGTGTGCCACCATGCCCGGCTAATTTTTGTATTTTTAGTAGAGACAGGGTTTCACCATCTTGGCCAGGCTGATCTCGAACTCCTGACCTCATGATCCACCCACCTCAGCCTCCCAAAGTGCTGGGATTACAGGCATGAGCCACCGCGCTTGGCTGACCAATGTTCTTGAGTTAATATCATATTACTACATATATTAGAATCAAATGTAGCTATTGTTCAAACACTATAAACATCAAAACTTTAAAGCCTTTTCAGTTGGCAGAAAGGTGCTCACATTTTAAAATGTACATATACGGTAAATGAGTTTTTCCTTCAGAATTTGAAAGGTGGGCATGTGAACCAGTAGGATCTAGATTAGAGGCAAAGGCTGTCATTTTCATGAAACAATGGTTCAGTGGACTTCTGTGTGCCTGAGATACACAGAAGGGTCAGACGTTTATAAAGAACACTAAGAAGTCATGCACAGAAAATACGGAAAATCTCACTCAAATATGGAAATCAAAGAAGATAGCAGTAGACACCGCAGAACTTTTTGGATTAATAAACTTTAAATAATGGCAAGAGGGATGGAGGAGTAAGAGTGATTTGCCTCACTGTAGAGAAATATTTTATTACTGAAATTGTTCAGAACTGTCAGCATACGGTGACAATAAAAAGCAACTAACTTTTAGTATGCTTTATTATTATTTTTAAATCATCTACAGACAATGCATCCCTTGTTGCCTATATTAGGGGGCACCGATCCTTCCACTCTCCGCCACTTAGTACACTACTAACAGAGCCTTCTGAAATGATCGGTTCTACACTAACCCTATGTCAAAGAGAATCTACTTAAGGTGCATTAGTAGGAAGAGCTTTACCATAAGAGAGATAAAAGAAACTTGGTATCATAATTTTCACTACTATACTTAATACTACTCTAAGTGGCTTAAGTATATTTATATTATTACATGAAATTTAAATATTGGTTTTAAAAATCAGTCTCTATTTACCTAATATGCATACGTACTTCAAGTGAAAAAAATAATTTACAAGAAAAGAAAATGTAGAGCTATCTTAGCATAACTGACTCGATGGGGAAAACATGCCCTTTAGCCACAGTTTTTTCTTTTAGAGATCATAAAAAGGACAGGTAGCTCAAAAGTAGAAATGTTTTTCCCTAATTTGACTCCACCCCAATGGCCAAAATTTATTTTCAGCTTCATAAAATGCCAAAGGATTTGCCTGATTTCTGTTATGTAAATCTATTTTTTGTTTTGTTTTGTTTTTTAGAGATGGAGTTTCGCTCTGTCGTCCAGGCTGGAGTGCAATGGTGCCATCTTGACTCACTGCAACCTCCGCCTCCCACGTTCAAGTAATTCTCTGCCTCAGCCTCCAGAGTAGCTGGGATTACAGATGCCTACCACCACACCGGCTAATTTTTTGTATTTTTAGTAGAGACAGGGTTTCACCATCTTGGCCAGTCTGATCTTGAACTCCTGACCTTGTGATCCACCCTGCCTCAGCCTCCCAAAGTGCTGGGATTACAGGTACGAGCCATCGCGCCCGGCCTGTAAATCTATTTTTATAAGTAAAATATTCTAACTCTATTAAAAATAAAAGTTTGCATAAAGAAACAAGTTCAACCAAATTTCTGCTGTGTTATTGGTCCTACTCTAAATGCTTTGTAGGTATGAGAACTGGAGATAAAAGTAACTAACTAACATTAAATGTGCTACAAGGCAATTTCCTAAAGCTAGAAGAAAGAAGTAGAAACTGTGCCACTGGAACAGCACATTTGAAGGCCAGAGACTGAGCTCACTAAATTCGTGAAGAACATCTTTGCGAGAGACCAGATGGGCTCTGCCTCATGGCCTACAGGATATTTCCTTTGTATACAGGTGATTAGAGACAATCATCACTTTCAGTATTATGTTTATATTTGTTTGAAATGAAGGCGCCGTTATAAATATTATAGTTACTATCTTTACAAAGAAAAGAACTATAAAAGCAATGTAATTATGTAGTAAGAAAGGGCAATTTGAAGTTTAGGTAACTGAAATCCATGAAAATTTAATGAATAATAATACGCTAGATCAGTGGTCCCCAATCTTTTTGGCACCAGGGACCAGTTTCATGGAAGACAGTTTTTCCACACAGTGGGGTGGGAAGGGATGGTTTCAGTATGAAACGGTACCACCTCAGATCATAAGGCATTAGATTCTCAAAAGGAGTGTGCAGTCTAGAACCCCCACATGTGCAGTTCACAATAGGGTTCTGCCTCCTATGAAAATCTAATGCTGCCACTGATCTGACAGGAGGCTGAGCTCAGGTGGTAATGCTCACCCACCGCTCACCTCCCGCTGTGTGGACTGGTTCCTAATGGGCCATGGACTGGTCTGTGGCCTGGGGGCTGGGGACCCCTGTGCAAGATGGGTGAAAAAAGGCATAAATGACTTTGACACATTAAATTAAAAAGTCAATTTCTTACGTTTTAAATTCTTAAAAGTTCAATGCACCTGAATACAGCAAGGCTTCTAATAATATACTTCAATTACGATGAATAAAGGCTGTTGGCCAACAGACTGCTACTAACATAGAGGGGCTTAAAATATAAGCATATTGAATTAACATTTTCCTTTTCTAAAGTGTAAATAAGTATGCAGTAGGCTCCAAAAATTTTATTTTCAAGTTATTATAAATATACAAATTTATACAGTTTGCCTTGCATCTAATAATCAATGTAAAGCAAGTTAATGCTTTATTTATGAAGTTAAAAGGAAACAGAAGCTTAGGAAAACAAACGTGTCTTATTTCACTTCAAAATAAATACCATCTAGTGTATGTCAGAGAAGCAGGATGCATTATATAAAAACACTACTAGGCCATTTTTTGAGAATGTAGCATTCTCACTACCTCTATAAGGTTTGCAGGCCTACATATAGCACTGGTATCTACAGACAACCAGAAAAGTATCCAACTGTAATGCATCTTTCTAGTTTAAACCAATTACAGATCAACTTACCAAATCTCTGTGCAACACCCAGTTAGCATGCAGGTAGTGAATACCATCTAGGATCTGATACAACAGTGACTTCACCATTCCCCGAGGTAACTGAACTGGCTTCTTGTTTGCTTTAGAAGCTCTGTGAAACTTGATTATATGCTGAAAGAAAGAAAAAATATCACCAGAAGCTTTAAAAAAGGAAAAGATAATTTGATACGTAATATTTTCCTAACAGAAAAAGAAACACTCAGGGATTCCCACAGATACTGAAAATACAATTTCATACTCTGCTGAATAACATAAACAACTTTAAAATTCCCTAATAACTGAGGCTAAAATTCCATTTCCTAATCATATGACAGCATTTCAGGAAGTAAATTATCACAATAAGGAATTAGGAAATACTGTGCTTTTATTTTACAGCATAATTAAAATCAATTACTTTCAGAGTATATTGATTCCTGTTTATCTGGTAGATACAATGAAAAAAAAAAAAAACAAAGTTCAAGAGATACTTCTGGCTGGCTGACATGGCATAGAATGAGAACCTATTTATAACATAGGTTATAAAGAAAGCAAGTGGGGAGATGCTTCAATAAAACACACACACGCACAAAGAAATGACATGCCAGTTCACAATGGAAAAATGGAAAAATATGAGGGAAAAAAAAAAACTGCCTTGTACCATCCATCAAAGCTCTCTATGTATAATGTTGTTGGACATCCAGTAAAACAAAGCACAACTTTATACACAGAAAAATTACTTTATAAATAAATGTGCCTTACAAGTTTTTTTTGAAAAGTTTCAAATGCTCTTGATAGGACTCATTTTCTTAATTAGATCACTTTTAAACTGCAGGAAAATCTATAACTTGGCTGCAGTCAACTATGCCTTGCACACCACTGTACATATCCCTGAACCTAATATTGCACAGAGCAGACCCTTGGCCAATATATGTAAGTAAATATTAAGCATGTTCTTGAAATCAGTAAACACAATAAAAATAAGAGATATTTAACATTGTAAGTTAACATTTTCACTTGCTATTTTCTTATGATACACAGAATATGATACAAGTAAGGAATAACTAATGATTAATGAGTAAAGGAGCTTTACTCTCCAAGGTAAAATAGATAGCAAATATCCACGAGAAGGTAAAGTGTAGCAGTTTGCACCTATGTAGTGTGACTAATCTAAATGAGCAGCATTAATCTACTTTAATTTTCCTCTCAGTCTTTTTTTCAAGGTATTTAATAGCAGGCAAACAAAACAGAGCTACAGCAATTTAGTATCTAGACTGTTTTGTCACCTGTCCTAAAATATGATATGACAATCAAGTCTGTTCTCCTTAAGAAGATTCTTGGGCCAGGCGTGGTGGCTCACGCCTGTAATTCCAGCACTTTGGGAGGCCGAGGTGGGCAGGCATGTAGGAGAGGTAAGGTAATTAATCAATTTCATATATATTTCTTCATGTACACTTTATTAGAGTATTACAAGTAATTTCTTTTACCAACATTTTAAAATGACAAACCCTACTGTCATTTGCTTTATATTCCAGGGCTATATAACAAATGCAAAGTATACATACCATGAAATCTCACCAACGCTTAAGTGATTTTTAAAATAACTATTTTATTGCGACTGCCTTGTTACCCTCTGCTGCCTAACCCCTACCAATTCACTTTGACATTCCAATTAAAATAGATAAAGGAGTGGGTTTTAGTAGGCTAAATTATCATTTGTTTTTAATGAAAATGAACATTAAAAATACTTATTTGGCTTAAATATTATTAAGATGATGATAAAGCTAATGAACTATATACACTGTACAATATTACATGCAATAAAATTTGCTAAAGTATAATCATTGTACCTACATGTAAAATTAAATATTACAAACTAGCAGCTAGAAATCACATTGAGTGATATTATACTATCTTCTACACTCTACTGTGGTTTATCACAAATCTTGTTATGAACCAGCCTGGAATATGCCTTAAGTTTAAATTATATGACTTTATTTCTTATGAGGCTCAGTATGGTGAGTGTCCAATTTAATACTGGCCACGCTGATTTAACAGGGTTGATCCGATTAGACTTATTTTAAAATAGAAGAACAGAAGAACCAAAGATTAAAAAAAGAAGAAGAAAAAATTAATAATCAGCATGGACCTTCGAAAGAGTTTCATAAAAGAGAGATTATTTCATGTATACAAAATAAAAAGCATCACCATGCTAATTTAGTAAATATAGATTAGTATGCAAATCAATACAATGTTTAAAGACATTATTAAATATCATTAAAAAACCAGTACACAGGAGTAAAGTAATTCTTAACGAATTAACACAAGGTAATGTTAGAGGTTTGGTTTACTTGTTTCTTAAACTATAATCTGTATTAACAGATGTTCTTTATACAGATTGGTAAGAATGTAAATTTTGTGAATATGTTTCAAAATTACTTTGGCTATCCTGTTATAGATTTTCTGTATATATATGTGTGTGTATATATATACACACACACACACACATATATATATATATCTCAGTCTTATCTGCAAGGTAACGTTTCAGATTTTTTTTTAAAACATAAATGTTATATTTAACAAAACAGCAAATTTCATAGTTACCTGAGAGTTCCTCAAATACCAATTTAAAAAATAATCTGCTTAGTAAACCGCAAAATACTGAGGCTGGTGTTAGAATTTCAGCTACTTAGACAAGATTAAGCTCTTATTTTACAGTAATTTTTTTCAATATAGCATCATTTTCTGCATTGCATTAGATAAACTAATAAACTGGCTGGGCTCAGTGGCTCAGGCCTGTAATCCCAGCACTTTGGGAGGCCGAGGTGAGCAGATCACCTGACATCAGGAGTTCAGAGACCAGCCTGGCCAACATGGCGAAACCCTGTCTCTACCAAAAATACAAAACTTAGCTGGGCTGGAGTGCAACAGCGTGAACAGGCCCCACTGCAGCCTTGACTTCCTGGGCTTCAGTCCTATGAATAGCTGGGACCACAGGCGTGTGCCACTGAGCTCAGCCAATTTTTTTTTTTTTTTTTTTTTTTTTTTGTAGAGACAGAGTCTTGCCATGTGGCCCAGGCTTGTCTCAAACCCTTTGGCTCAAGTGATCTTCCTGCCTTGGCCTCCCAAAGTGCTGGGACTACAGGTGTGACCCACTAAACTTGACCTAAAACTATTCTTATCACAGGTCAGAAGACAAAGAATAACTAAAAGTCTCAAGAGATATTAAAATTTATTTTCACACCAATCTCATTTTTTAATAGAGCTCTCATCCACAAAGAATTCCTCCAATGCAAGATTATACCCAATTCAAGTAAGTACAATGCAGTCATGCACTACTTAATGAAGGGATACATTCTGAAAAATGTGTCTTAGGCAATTTTGCAGTTGTGTAAACATCACAGAGTGTACTTACATAAACCTAGATGATAGACTTTACCACAAACCCAGGCTATATGGTATAACCTACTGCTCCTAGGCTACAAACCTGCACGTTACTGTACTGAATAAGGAAGGCAATTTTGACACAATAGTAATTAAGTGTGTTAGCTTAATTTTCTATGTAAACATAGAAAAGGTACAGTAACAATATGGTACTATAATCTTATGAGACCACTATCATATATGCAGTCCCTAGTTGGCAGTAACATTATATGGTGCATGACTATACTATATTGAATTACTGTCAATGAAAATAAGCATTAGGATATTAAATTCAATTGTGAATAGTTAATAATTAATAATAGTTTCCTACATTTGTATATTTCATTAATAAAACTTTTCAACTACAAGATTGTTCCTCAGAAAAACGTTGTTAAAAAAGGAAATAAAGTATTACATTTTACAGATGGGGTAAACTACAGCTTCAAAGCCATTAAAAGACTTGCCGAATGCTATACGATAAATAATGGTAGAACTATTAGATCTCTCCAAAGATAGCATATTCGTCCTCCTACATGAGGATACCACCTTCTCATTTTATATTACCTTTATATGACGAAATAAAAGGAAATATGCTACTTTTCTATTTTAAAGCAAAATTTTATAGATACTACAGTTATTTTTCATGTCATCAAAAAACTATATGAAGCAATATTGAATAGTTGTTGAACACTCCTGAGATTCTATTGTTTTCTTTAGTATCTGTTAAAAGATCAAACTGACAATGTTGAAAAGCAATAATACAAAGTCAAACACTCTAGCCTTGGTAATGTCACCAACCACACTCTATGAGGTTACTTTTATTTTAAGAACGTAAGTCTCATAATAAGGGGAACACCTAATTGGTTTTAGTGACTCTTAACAATCCCTAACTGTTTGCTCATGTCTGCCAGCAATTCACCTTACCCAGAGGTCATGTTCAGCATAGTCAAACAGAAGCCACACCTTCCTATCAGCATGAGACAGAAACACCTTTTGAAGAGAAATGACGTTTGGATGCTTAAGCTCTCGAAGTAACTGCAAAACAAAGGAGATCCATTAACAATTTCTGTCACAAAAATAATGCTAAAAACCCCCACACCATTTGTAATTCAAAGGCAATACAAACCCACGGGTAATCAATCTTAAAAATCTAATAAGCACCTACGCAATTTTAAGACAGATACTTCAGTAACAAATGAGAAAAAATCTGTGAGGAAAAGACACTGAACAGGTATATCTGAGTAAATCCATTTTGTTGTTGTTTGGTTGGTTATTTTAACTTTTTGATTGTGGTAAAATACATATAACATAAAAATGACCACTTTAATCATTTTTAAGTGTACAATTCAGTGGCATCCTATAAGTATACTCACAATGTTCTGTGATCATCACCACTATCCATTTTAGAATTTTTTTTGTCATCCCAAACAGGAACTCTGAATCCATTAAACCAGCGGTCCCCAACCTTTTTGGCATCAGAAACCAGTTTTATGGAAGACAAATTTTCCACGGATAATGGGGTGGAAGTGCAGGGCAGGGGCTGGGGAGAGGGGTGGATGGTGGATGGTTTCAAGATGAAACCGTTTCACCTCAGATCATTCATTAGGCATTAGATTCTCAGAAGGAGCACGCAACCTAGATCCTTCACATGCGCAGTTCACAACAGGGTTCAAGCTCCTATGAGAATCTAATGCCGCTGCTAATCTGACAGGAGGCAGAGCTCAGGTGGTAATGCTCGCTTGCCTGTGGCTCACCTCCTGCTGTGCGGCCCAATTCCTAACAGTCCCGGTGCTGAAAGGACCCACGCATTACACGATAACCCCAATGCCTTTTTCCCCAAGGCCCTGGTAACCTCTACCCTACTATCTGTCCCTAAGAATCTTCCTAATCTAGATATTTCATGTAAGTGGAACCACACAATACGTATCCTTTCATGCCAGGCTTATTTCACTTAGCCTGTTTCATTCTTGTATGGATAAATACATTCCACTCTATGCACATCTATATATATATCACATTTTGTTTATCCATTCATCTGTTGATGTCCACGGGTTGTTTTCACCTCTGGTTATTGTGATTAATGCTGCTATGAACATTAGTATATACTATACTATCTGTTGAAACTCCCTGCTTTCAATGCTTTGAGCACAAACCCAAGAGTGGAAATCCTGGATCAAATGATTGCTCTGTGTTTAACTTTTTGAGAAACCACCAAACTTGCAGCTGTACCATTTTACATTCCTATCTGCAATGCATGAGCATTCCAATTTCTTCATATCCTCACCAACACTGGTTATTTCCCCCTTTTTTTCCTTGAAAATTAACATATATCCTAATGAGCATGAAGTAGTATCTCACTGTGGTTTTGGTTTGCATTTCCCTAGTCAACAATGGTGTTGAACATCTTTTCATGTGCCTACTGACCATCTGTAGATCGTCTTTGGAGAAATGTCTATTTAATAAGTCTTTTGCCCATTTTTGAATCAGGTTGTTTTGTTGTTGCTGCTGAGTTGTAGGAGTTCTTTACATAGTCTAGATACTAACCCCTTATCAAATATGATTTATAAAACTTTCTCCCATTCTGCAAGTTGTCTATGCTTTGACATCACATAACAATTGAACTTGAAACAAATCTGTAGTTCGTAATCCTTTTTAGAAAATATCAAAGTATTTGCAACATTAGAAGATGCAACATTCATTAACACCAATTATCATATGAAAATTAAGTTCTGCAACCCTGTGAGATACAGTACCTAATTTCAGGCATTTAAATTACATAGTAAAGTTGATTAAAATTTTGTAACTTTTCATAAAATAACAAAGAACTTAAACAGAGAGAAGTATCCAAGGAGAGCATATTTTCATGAGTTTGTGATTTCTCATCTCATAAAAGGATGTTATTTTATTTAAAATATTTTATCTTCTTATCTTATGATAACCAAAGTGGCCTAACAATCCATCCAGTCAAAAAGTACCCCTAACCCTCCCAAGCAAAAACGAAAACAACAAGAAAAGCCTCTCATGAAGCCCGATACTGTCTTTATCAGTTAAAACATGTTTCAACAGTGCCTTCCAAATGTGCTTCAAATACTGGACAGCCAGGTGAGAAAATCAAGATCTTAAAACTTGTAACTTCAGTGCTTTTGTGAGAACACTGCCACAAAATAAGAATCAATGTAAATGTAAAGTTAAACACTATATTGGGGGCTTTGAAATGAACTTCAGCAAAGACCATAAATCAATTAAATATTCAGTCACATATTAAAGATTATTCTCTGGTGTGATAATTATTTTATTCAGAAGCAAGATTAAGTTCAGGTTATATTATTTCTGCTTTTAGAATATAATTTTCAAACTTATAAGACTTTAGCAATTATATACCAACCCTCAGAAACCTAAATGCTAGTATCTAAAATTGACCATTCCCTAATTAATAAACAACACAAATAATCTGACAGGGAAAGTCCAGACTTTGTGGTAATCCTGGGTCTCCCAGCTGGCTCAAAGAGCCAAAGTTCATGCTAAGGTAGTCTTAATTCTAGTTCAGTGTTTTTCTATTACCTCAAAATTGGAAACACTCTTAAGCTAGACAGCTATTTCAAATTTCTAGTAATTGGCAGGGTGTAAATTATAAAAAACCAACACATTCCAAAGCGTTGGCAAAAGATCTCCACAAGTATTAGAAACCTACGTATAAAGTTATTCTTAGTGTCTCCTGAATTTTACCTCCAATGAAAGGTTTCATTTCACTCCTGTATTCAAAAAACTGCAGCAATAATTTGATGAAGCACTTCTCCCAGATGCCAAGTATGGTACTAGGCATGTAACATGTATTATCTCATTTAATCATGACTTAGCCCTGTGAAATATTTATATAACCCCTATTTTACAAAGGAGAAAACAGGGGTTTAAGGAGGTTAAATAATTTGCTCAAGGTTACATTCCTAGGAAGTGGTAGAATCAGCAATTAATAAATTAACTTTTAAAACACAAAGCCAGTACTTGTAACTACTATGGTCTAATAGTAATACCTCCCAAGAGCTAACATCCTAGAGGAATGGATTATGTCTGGATTATGTGTCTTTACAATCCAGAGACATAAATGTCTTAAATATATACCAGGTGGCGAACCTGACAATGGCAGGTACTACGTATTTATTCTCTTGGCTGCATGGCCAGCTCCTAGCATAATGCCTGGTACTGCAGAGGCCCTTATTAACTATTTGGTAAACACATGAATAAATGATTGTGTAAATTAACAAAATGTACAACTAAAGAAGGACACACAACCCACTCTTTGGCTTCTGATCTATGAACTAATATCACTGCTTTCTTTATAAAAACAATCTACTTTGTTTTACTAAAATTTACTAAATTTTACTAAAAATATAAAAATTAGTGGCCAGGCACAGTGGCTCACGCCTGTAATCCCAACACTTTGGGAGGCAGAGGCAGGCAGATCACTGAGGTCAGGGATTCAAGACCAGCCTGGCCAACATGGTGAAACCCCATCTCTACTAAAAATACAAAAAATCTGTTGGGCGTGGTGGCACACACCTGTAATCCCAGCTACTTGGGAGGGTGAGGCAGCAGAATTGCTTGAGCCTGGGAGGTGGAGGCTGCAGTGAGCTGAGATCACACCAAGGCACTCTAGCCTGGATGACAGAGTGAGGCTCCATCTCAGTATAAAAAATCAAAAGCCAATCTACTTCATTAAATATCAATTTAAAAAAATTAATCTATCTGATTAACCAGACGACAAATCTCTGAGAGTAAAGACTTCATCCTGAGTAAGCAACTACTGCCAGAGTAGTAACAGTGTTATGGACTGAATTGTGTTCCCCCAAAATTCCTATGCGGAAGCCCTAACCCCGTACCTTGGAATGTGACTGTACAGTCACATGCTGCATGATGATGTCACAGTCAGTAACAGACAGCATATATAAGATTATCATGCATTTGAAAAATTCCTATCACCTAGTGACACACAACCTTCATAACGTTGTAGCACAATGTGCATTACTCATGTGTGTGTGGTGATGCTGGTATACATACATGTATCACGCTGCCAGTATCATACAAGTCTAGCAAATATCATTATATGCAGCACACAATGTTTGATAATAAATGCCTCTATAACTGGCTATGTTTTTATTACATTACGCTTTTTATCATAATTTTAGAGTGTACCCCCTCGACTTATTTTTTTAAGTTAACTGTAAAACATCCTCAGGCAGATCCTTCAGGAGGTAGTCTGAAAGGTACTGTTATCCTAGGAGAGGCAGCTCTATGTGAGTTTTGCCCCAAATAATTTTTTTTTGAGACAGAGTCTCATAGTGCCCAGGCTGAAGCGCAGTGGCAGGATTTTGGCTCACTGCAACCTCCATCTCCCAGATTCAAGCAATTCTCATGTCTCAGCCTTCCAGGCAGCTGGGACGACAGGCACGCACCACCACACCCAGCTAAGTTTTGTATTTTTTTTGGTAGAGACAAGGTTTCGCCACGTTGGCTAGGCTGGTCTTGAACTCCTGGCCTCCAGCGATCTGTATGTCCACCTTGGCCTCCCAAAAGTGTTGTGATTACAGGCATAAGCCACCATGCCTGGCCTCCCTGAAGACTTTCTAGTGGGATAAAATGTGGAGGTGGAAGACAATGATATTCATGATCCTAAACCTGTGTAGACCTAGGCTAATGTAAATGTGTCTTAGTTTACAAAAAGAAACATGTATTTGTATGTCCATTGCAGCACTATTCACAGTAGCATGGAGTCAACCTAGATGCCCAGCAACAGTGGACTGGACGAAGAAAATGTGGTACATATACACCATGGAATGCTACACAGCCATTAAAAAGAATAAAATGTCTTTTGCAGCAACATGGATGCAGCTGGAGGCCATTACCCTAAATAAATTAACACAGGAACAGAAAACCAAATACCACATGTTCTCACTTAAAAGTAGGTGCTAAACATTGGATAAACACGGACATAAAGATGGCAACAATAGATCCTGGGAACTACTAGAGGAGGGAGGGTGAGGTGAGGGGAGGGTGAGGTGAGGGAAGGGGTGAAAAACTATCAGGTAACTATGCTCTGTATCTGGGTGATGAGATCATCCACACACCAAACCTCAGTCACATGCAATTTACCCATGTAACAAACCTACACATGTGCCCCCGAACCTAAAAGTTGAAAAAGTAAAAAACAATTTTAAAATAGAAAAAAGCTTATAGAATAAGAATAAAATATTTTGTACAGGTGTACAATGTGTATTTTAAGTGTTTTTACAATAGTAAAAAAGTTCATAATGTAAAAAACTTACAGTAAACTAAGGTTAACTGAAGAAAGTAAAATGTTTTATAAACTGAATGTAGCCTGTATGTAGCCTACGTGTACAGTGCTTATCGTCTACAGTAGTGTACACTAACGTCCTAGGCCTTCACATTCACTCACTACTCACTGACGCCCTGAGCAAGGTCCAGACCTGCAAGCCCCATTCATGCTAAGAGCCCTATACATGTAAGTGTACCATTTTTTATCTTTGTTTTGGGGCGGGGGGGCAGACTTGAATAAGAAAGAATTTGGGGTGAGTCCATAAAGTGAAAGCAAGTTTATTAAGAGAGTAAAGGAATAAAGAATGGCTACTCCATAGGCAGAACAGCCATTTTTTAAGAATCATTTATTCCGTATTTTTACTGTACCTTTTCTATGTTTATTCCATATATTTACCATACCTTTTCTATTTAATATGCTCAGATATACAAATATTTAGCATTGTGTTACAGTTGCCTATACTATTCAGTATAGCAACATGCTGTATAGGTTTGTAGCCCAGAAGCAATAGGCTACACACAGCCTGGTGTGTTTAGGTTCTACCATCTGGGCTAGTGTAAGTACACTCCGTGATGGCAGAACAATGAAATCGCCTAATGACGCATCTTTTCAGAGCATATCCCGCTAATTAAGTGACACATGACTGTACTTGGAGATAAGGCCTTTTAAGAAGTAATTAGGTTAAAATGAGGGCCCTAATCGAATCTGACTGGTGTCCTCCCAAGAAGAGATGATGAGGACATATAGAGAGACACCAGGAGTGTCTCTGAAATGATCATCTGATGAGACAGGAAGAAGGAGGCTATCTGCAAGCCAAAGAAAGAGGCCTCATGGCCGGGTGCAGTGGCTCAAGCTTGTAATCCCAGCACTTTGGGAGGCCGAGACGGGCGGATCACGAGGTCTGGAGATCGAGACCATCCTGGCTAACACGGTGAAACCCCGTCTCTACTAAAATACAAAAAACTAGCCGGGCGAGGTGGCGGCGCCTGTAGTCCCAGCTACTCGGGAGGCTGAGGCAGGAGAATGGCGTAAACCCGGGAGGCGGAGCTTGCAGTGAGCCAAGATCGGCCACTGCACTCCAGCCTGGGCCACAGAGCGAGACTCCGTCTC
>NW_016813480.1:3535374-3538893 GCF_001698545.2 Rhinopithecus bieti
AAAAAAAAAAAAAAAAAAAAAAAAAAAAGAGGCCTCAGAGGAAATTAACCCTGACAGCACCTCGATATTAGGCTTCTAGCCTCTGCAACTACAAGAAAACAAACTGCTGTTTAAGCCACCCAGCCTGTAGTATTTTGTTAGGGCAAATAAAGCACACCAGTACAGTAAGTAACTATTACTACTGAATAAGTAAAACACCTTTGTTGGTAGTGGTGTTTTGTTGTTTTTAGGGAGACACATTAGGAGACAGGTCACTTTGGGATTAAAAGAGAATAGCCACCGAGGATTGGTGATGGAACTGTCTCAGTGGACAATTACCTTGAAGTAAATATTTATACTGAAGAAATTCCAAAAGACCTGGGAGCTGTGCTGCACTTAGCAAGGCTAATATTTACTAAATGCCTACTACATGCCAGGCACTGTCCCATTTTACAAATGGGGAAACTGAAACACAAAGAAATCAAATAACTTGTTTTGGGTCCTACAAGCTAGTAATGTGGCAGAGCCAGTGTAGGAGGCCGAGGAGTCTAGTGAGGTTGTTACTCCTCATGCATTCCCGCGTGTTTGATGCTCTGATGCTGACAGAGTATGCAGGCTTTCCCCGGTGACGAAAAGACCTTCAGCACTACATGACCCTATTTGGAGCCCAGAGCATGTAGATCCTACTTTTTAATACTGTAGAAGTTATTTTTTGCCTTTTTGAAGATTTTGTGTTAAAATATTTTGAAAACAGCCAGGCACGGTGGGTCCCACCTGTAATCCCAGCACTTTGGGAGGCTAAGGTGGGCGAATCATGAGGTCAAGAGACCATCCCGGCCAACACGGTGAAACTCCGTCTCTACTAAAAATACAAAAATTAGCTGGGTATGGTGGCGTGTGCCTGGAGTCCCAGCTACTTGGGAGGCTGAGGCAGAAGAATCGCTTGAACTCAGGAAGCAGAGCTTGCAGTGAGCTGAGATTGCGCCACTGCACTCCAGCCTGGTGACAGAGTGAGACTCCGTCTCAAAAAAAAAAACAACAAAAGGTTTAAAATACTCATATAATAGTTTCCGTCACAGAAACCATCTATGTTTTCCCAATTCTGCTAGGAGAAAAAAACCTTATTTTCTGAGTTCTAAGATTACCGTTTTGACTACGTAATTCACCATAAATTTAAATACAATATCACATTTAATTTGAACTTTTACAGTATAAATGTATAAAAAATAAATTAATACTTCAAACTGTGTCTTCTCAATAAATATCACAATGGTGAGAAAATGGGTTTAAAAAGCCTAATATTCACAAAACTATATTGCATTCTAACATTAAAATTTCATAATATAGCAAAGATAAAAATAAATTCTAAATTTATAACATGAGTATGGTGACAGTTGACTTGAAATCACTGTTAAAAAAAAAATAAGGAAAACAATTCCAAAATTATTTAAATATAGTTAAACCTGTGAAGCCTTTTTCAACCAAATTCTTGCAAATTGATAAAAACTGAGGTATGCTTGGTCAGGTACGATGGCTCATGCCTGTAATCCCAGAACTTTGGGAGGCCAAAGTGGGTGGATTACAAGGTCAGGAGTTTGAAACCAGCCTGATCAATATGGTGAAACCCCGTCTCTACTAAAAATATAAACATTAGCTGGGCGTGATGGCGTGCACCTGTAATCCCAGCTACTCAGGAGACTGAGGCAGGAGAATCACTTGAACCTGGGAGGTGGAGGTTGCAGTGAGTCAAGATCGTGCCACTGCACTCCAGCCGGGGCCACAGAGCAAGACTCTGTCTCAAAAAAGAAAAAAAACTGAGGTATGCTTAGGTTAAAGTAGAGGTGAGTAGAAAAGTAAAGTCCACAGCTTTACTGCTGCTTCCCCATCGCAACTGTAAGGCAGCCTTGTGGAACACTGATGATCCCCCCTATATGCAGTATGAAAAATGTCTACACTAATGGAATTACGGCTCATAGGAAATTCTGACAACGTATAAGACAAACCACTCACAAAAAAATGAAGATATGCGAAGCTCTTTGCTTTTAGAAGAAATTCTCAGAGTTCCTTCTTCTTCCCCTCCCTTCTACACTTACTTACAGAGCAAGGACTATACACCACACCTAACACACACTGGGGAAGAAATGCGCTGCAGTCTAGAGGGTTGGCGGAACAGATAACAAGGTAAGTAACCAAGCACAGAGATGAAAAGAACCCCTCATAACTGCATTTGTAATGAGTGTTATATTGAAGAAACAAACCAGGTGTAATCATAGAGAGTTAATGGAGGTGAATGCTGGGGACACAGGACTTTTTCGAGGAAGAATTAAAAAACGGAAAGAGGAAGGCCTGATAAAAACTTGCCAGAAAAAATGGGAATTATTTCATTCTTAACTTTTTGTTATACAAATTTCCAAACTAAATAAAACAGAATATTAAAACAAGCCCCTATGTACCACCAGCCACTCACAGCCAAACTTGATTTACTTATACTAATATCCACCCTCCCAGCCAACCCTGGATTACGTTGAAGTAAATTCCAGTTATTGTATCATTTTACCTATAAATATTTCTGTATGTATCTCTAAAATACAAGGTCTCTTTTCTCTGACAACAATGAAAATAAATTAGATCAGTAACAGTAAGTTATCTAGAAATACCTCACATGTTTAAAAATTAAGCAATATAATTCTAAATAACTCATAGATAAAAGGAAAATTTCACAAAGAAAATAAAATATTTTGTACCAAATTAACAGAATAAGAGAAGAATTATATGGTTGTTTTTATCCATGTAGAAAAAAGCATTTGATAAAATTCAGTATCATTTATGAAAAAAATTCTTAGGAAACTAGGAATATAACTTCCTAAACTTGATTAATAGCACCTATGAAAAACGCGCAGCTATCATTACACTGAACAGTGAAAGTGGAAACGTTTTCCTCACAGTTGGGAATAAATCAAAGACACCGGCTCTCACCTCTATTCAACATTGTGTGAGATGGCCTAACCAATTCAGTAAGAGAAAAAAAAGAAACAAAAGCAGAAATATGGAAAAAAGTAAAAGTATTCCTATTCATAAATGACATGATTATGTAGAAAAAATCCCAAGGAATCGCCAAAAACCTACCAGTGAATTTAGAAATGTCTCAGGATATATACCACACCATATATATTTTTTTAAGTAAATAAATAAATAATAAATAAAATGGAAAGTATATCTTTCTGCTGGCTTGAAAGTCTCAAAACTATTATTCTTTGAATTGATCCAAGTTATAATCTCAACAAGCATTGAAAAAAAAACTAATTAGCAGATGTAAAAATTTATATGATAATGCTAAAGAACCTAAAATACCCCAAACAATTCTGACAAAGAATAAAGCTGGTGGCCTTATACCACCTGGCTTCAAGTCTTGCTAGAAAGGTAGAGTAATCTATTGGTATAAGGCTGGACAGAGAGAACAATGGAACGAAATAGAGTCCAAATGTATACTTTCTTTTTTTTTTTTTGAGACGGAGTCTTGCTCTGTCACCCGGGCTGGAG
>NW_016813480.1:3542172-3548648 GCF_001698545.2 Rhinopithecus bieti
TAGAGTGCAGTGGCGTGATCTCAGCTCCCTGCAAGCTCCGCCTCCCAGGTTCACGCCATTCTCCTGCCTCAGCCTCCTGAGTAGCCGGGACTACAGGCACCTACCACCAAGCCCGGCTAATTATTTTGGCATTTTTAGTAGAGACAGGGTTTCACCATGTTAGCCAGGATGGTCTTGATCTCCCGACCTCGTGATCCACCCGCCTCAGCCTCCCAAAGTGCTGGGATTACAGGTGTGAGCCACCGCGCCCGGCCTACTTTCTTTTTTTTGCAAAGGTGCCAAAGAAATTCTATGGCAAAGGATGTTTTCCAAAAATGATGCTACAACTGTACATTCATATAGGAAGGGGAAGTCAAACTCTGTATCACACCACAAACAAAAATTAATTGAGTATATCATAGACTAGAAATTTTAAAACTATAAAGCTTTTAGAAGAAAATATTGGGAAATATTTTCACAATCAGTGGGTAAAGATTTCTTCAGCCACATACAGAAAATAGCCATAAAAGGAAAATTAGTAAGTAAGAACTTCATAAAATTAAACATTTCTGCTCATCTTAGATTGAAGAACCATGATCAAGTACATTAAAAGTAGGCTTTCATACTTCTTTCTGTATTTAAGTGCATTTATGGTTATCATGATATATGCAAAGATAATATCTGTTTCTGAACTGAGTTTTGTGATTTTTTTAATAAAAAACATTTTGTTAAAGACTAATAAACAAGAGAAAAGCATGTGAACAGTTAAGTACACAGCTCAATGAACTGTCACATATATAACCCGTGTAACTAGACCCAGAGCAAGATCAAAGAACATTACTAGCACCCTGAAGCTCTGTATTCCCTCCAAGGGTATCAATATCCTGACTTCTAACACCACTGACCATAGTTCAATGGCTTTTAACAACTCTTTAAAACTGACGAGTATATACAGAACAGATGTTGAATAACTGACAGTTAACATACAGATACCTGGTCTCAAGATTGAAAAGTATACAAAATGTATCAATTAAAAGAACTACATCTTCCAGCATGGTCTACCTTTGGTTAACAATATCCTCCATCTCACCCCTATTCTTCCCTCATGAAGGTAATTGTTACATGCGTTCCCAAACCTGGAACTTCCTTGATTTTCTACTTTAGTTTAGATGTACACCCTTCTCCATTCCCATATAATTCTATCACAGTACTTGACAAGCTGTTCTTAGATTTATGAGTCTTTTTCCTCAACACCGTGTAAATTATTTTTACCTACTTGAGTTGAAGACTCATTGGTACAGAATCTAGTAAACTTGCAAAATTGTTTAACATTTCCAGGTCATAACAGACTATTATGGGTAAATATAATAGAAGGGCTGAGAGCAACAAAAGCAAAGATTATAATATATATTCTAGAATATTCCGTGTAAAGCCAGAAAAGACACATTTGGACCCACAGTTTTATAACAGTAAAAACTGAAGTAAAATCTCAAAAAGTAATGCTCAGTTTAAATGTATGGATAATTATTAACACATTAACCCAAAGACTACTTCCCTTTGGAATAAAAATGAGATTCTAATCACAATATGGAAAACTATGCTTCCAAAATAAAATGCATGAATATTTACATACTCAAATGAACAGATACAAGCAATGAAAAGCAAATAATACAACCTCATTTTAATTTGACATAACTAATGACATAAGTTTCATTCTATTAAAATAAAAATAGTAATTTTATATGGACTAACATGCCACTTTTACTGCTCTCAATGAAATAACTGGACCCTTTACTATCAGTGACAGCTACTGGGAAAGTATGTATTTATATAAACAACTGAAATTTACTTTACCCCAAATAAAGAGTTTACATAGACAGAACTACATGTTCCCTTTACTTCTCCTTAATAAATATATTTTCCTATAGTTGATATAAAAAATATTCACTAATTTTCAATTAATATGACAAATACAATACAGAGCCTTATATAGTTGGTACTCATAAGTCAGTTGATAATAATGATAAAAAGAACTTCACTTACTGCTATTTCTCTACATGCCGACATAGAGATCCCAGTTCCTTCTATTTGTTTTAAAGCATAGTCTTTATCATCCTTCCTGTAAAAACAAAGTTATTTTAATATATAGATAAATCTATATTTATGTGCATTTTTATAAAGTAAAATATAAATAAATATAAATCACGTTCAATACACATTTGACATCATTCAATATAATCATACAATGTTGTACAAGGAAAAACTTTTTAGACAACCTAGTCCAGTCCCATTATTTGATGAGGGAAGTTAGCTTCAAAGGAATAAAAAGACTTTTCCAAGGCTCCACAGTTACTTGTGGAAGACACAGATTGAGATATAGAGCTTCTGACTCCCACTAATAGATTCCTTCTGCTCTAATATAAGAATATAACACACACATATAAAATAAAACCTGCTTTCTAAAACCTATTCAGATATTAACGGGTCAGAAAACTTAAGAAATGAATGTGTCCCTAAGGCACAAAATGGTTACAATTTAAAACATGTTAATCATAATTTGATAATAAATAATTTAGGTCATCTCCAAAGAGTTTCAAAGACACTAGCGCAACATGTGTTTATTGAACACTTACTACGTACCCAGAACTGTGCTAGGTACTGAGGATACAACAGGTTCCTTCTTTTAGAAAGTTTTCTGTGTCTACTGGCTTAAAAAGATAAGTAACCCATCATAACACAATATGATAAGTGCTATGATATGGCAAGTGCAACAGAAAAGGTTACTCAAAGGGGACTTGGTGGAGGCCCCAAGCAAAGACTCCTCAGAGGCCAGGTGTGGTGGCTCACGCCGGTAATCTCAGGACTTTGGGAAGCCAAGGCAGGCGGATCACGAGGTTAGGAGATCGAGATCATCCTGGCTAACACGATGAAACCCTTTCTCTATTAAAAATACAAAAAAATTAGCCAGGCATGGTGGCGGGCACCTGTAGTCCCAGCTACTCGGGAGGCTCGGGCAGGAGAATGGCATGAACACGGGAGGTGGAGCTTGCAGTGAGCCAAGATCGCACCACTGCACTCCAGCGTGGGCGACAGAGCGAGACTCCGTCTCCCAAAAAACAAAAACAAAAACAAACAAAACAACCCTCCTCAGAGAAAATGCCATCTGAGGCCTAAATGGCTGTTCTCAAACCTTTCGGTCCCAGAATCCCTTTATTCTCTTGAAAATTACTGTGGACCCTGACGAGCTTTGGTTTATTATATCTATCAATATATACCCTATACAAATTTTGAAATGGGAACTTTTAAAACTACCTAAGTTTATATCCACCAGCCACCAGAGCAATGGAATAGCATCATCACATGTTGGATCATCTCTGAAAGAAATCCACTGGCATTCATCAGAATGAGAATGAAAAAGCAAATAATATCATAGTATTATTACAAAAATAGTGTTGACCTTACAGACCCTATGAAAGGATATAGACACCCATGGTTTCCAGGATCACACTTTGATCACTTGATAATGAGTGTGTGTGTGTGTGTGTGTGTGTGTGTTTGTGTGTGTGTGTGAGTTAAGAGAGGGGCAGTCACATGAGGCAAGAGAAAAAGCAATTGAGGGAGACTGGATACTGTATACAACTGGAGATGAGGCTGGGGATAAAATCAGGAACCACAACACAAAAGTCTTTTCATGCCAAGAACAACAAGAAGGGCTCCTTTAAAGGTTTTTTGTTGCTGTTGTTGTCGTTGTTGTTGTTATTAAGCAACAGAATATCAATTATATTTTATCTGGAAAATGTATCTTCAGCTGACTTGTGAATGCTTAGTGGGAGTAAGTAAGGACAGGAAGCAGAGAACAGTTACAAATAATTAGTATTAAAATTATTCAGTGAGAGATGATGATGGCTATTGCAGAAGGGTGGTTACTACAGAGAACAGACAGATAAGAAGCAGGGTCCTTTATGATTGACTATTGTGGGTAAGGAAGAAGAAGTTAAAGACAATGATTTCTTCCACAGGCAACAAGTAATGACAGCATTATTCACTGAAATAAAAAACCAGGTAGGAGGAAAAGCTTTGAGGGAACAGGTAGTATGTGATAGCTCCATTCTGTGAGTTTTGGGGACTAGTGAGACATCTAAGTGGGCACAGCTGCTGGCAAGTGGAATAAACACTACAGCTCAAGAGCAAGCTGAAGATACAGATTTACTGGAATCGGCATGATGCAGTGATCGAAGCCGTAAGAGTAGGTTCAATGAGAGCAAAGAGAAGGACTGTCAAGAAAAGATTTTCAAAAGGGCAGAATAGCAAATAGTATAAAAATCTGCAGAGAGGTCTAGTAAGTTAAGAACTGAAAAGTATCTACTGAATTTAGCAACGATTAAGTCAACAATGGATAGTGGAGTAGGCAAAAATAGTTACAGCAATGTGGTGGCAGGGTCTATGTTGCAGAAGGTTGATGGGTGAACGAGACACACGTAAACTAAGACAACATATGTAAGCAATTCTTTGAAAGCGAGAAACAAGGCAGGTGCTGTAGTAATACACAAGGTTAAAGAGTTATTATTTCTTAAGATGGAAGACACTTGAGTATGATTAGCACTGACAGAAAGAACCCAGAGAAAGAGCTGATAATACAGGAGAGGAGAAAAAAAATCCAGAGAACAAGCTTTCTGGGTCTTTGCTCTCTGGCTTGAAGGAGAAACATCTATTCCATTGTAATAGGAAGAAAGGACAGATAAAGGAAAGAATACAAATGGAAAGAAGTTGGTTCAGAGGCAAAAAGCTGGGGGAGTTCCCATTTTGATGCGTTCATTTTTGTTCTGAAAGTGGCAATGAGGTCATATACTTTCAGTACATGAAGGGCAGAGGTGGTAGGACTGGGGACTTCAGTAGCGAGATAGTTTCAGTGAACAAATTAAGCCTTTATAAAATCAATTAATTTAAGTCAATTTAATACTTGGTTATTTTAAATTATTACTAAAACGTAACATTGCTTTATCTTTGTTTTTACAACATATTTTATACCAAATCCTTACTTGGGAAAAGAAATCACAATTACAACATTATTTTTCTGGAAAAAAATTTGTTTCATGACCATCAGTTTTACAGCATATATAGTAAAGCATCATTGGTACTCATTATATGAAAAAGACATTAAGAGGATCTGTACTTAGTGTTCACTGTCTGAACGGTTTCTGAAAGAAAGAAGAAGGACATAAAAATAAAACAAAACTGGAATCAGAATAGTCTATTAGACACTGTCATGGGCAGGGTTATTGATTTAACCAGATGGTCAATCCAAGGGTATAACACATTCTATTATATCTACTGTTTAAGAATTACATCCTAGAATCGAACCCCCTACTAAGAAAGAGAGTGCTGGGAAAGAAGATAATTTAAACTAAAGATTTACCCATTCACCTCCTTAATATCCACCACTTTCTCTTGTTTAAAAATGCCCAAGGTGGTATATGACAATTTCTTCTCTGTGAACTAAAAAAATTCTCATATTCAATCAGTCTTCTCCCCTACTCCAAGTAATTATATGTTTTTTACTTTATAAAAGTATATTATTAGAAAGAAATGTGCAATGAAGAAAAATAATACCAAATAAATTATAAATGATATTTGATTATAAAAAAGGCAACCTCCTCTTGAAAAATCACCTAACATAATTACAACATAATATAATACTGCCATGTGGTTTACATGGCAAATTTATCTCTCCATCCACACATTTTTTTAGTAAAAGACACAAAGGAGATGAAAAAGATTTGTTCACTAGTGTCAGTAATGATCCAAGGGAAGTAGATTAAATGAATGGTTATGATACAGACTGAGTATCCCTCATCTGCAACGCATGGGATGAGAAGTGTTTCGAAATTCTGATTTTCAGGAGATTGTAGAATATTTGCCCATACATAATGAGGTATCTTGGGAATGAGATCCAAGTTAAACACAGGATTCATTTTATGTTTCATATACACCACATACACATTGCCTGAAGGTAATTTTATATACCATTTAAAATAATTTTGTGCGTAAAACAAAGTTTGTGTACACTGAACCATCAGAAAGCAAAAGTTTCACTATCTCTGCCACTCCTGTGGACCATCTGTGGTTGCTTGGCATCACCATCATCCATGACTCTAAATTTATATGCTACTAGTAACTAATTATTTTCTTACACTTAAGTACTTGATAGTAAAAAAAATACAGCATATCAGCCGGGCACGGTGGCTCACACCTGTAATCCCAGCACTTTGGGAGGCCAAGGCAGGCAGATCACCTGAGGTCAGGAGTTCAAGGCCAGCCTGAACAACATAATGAAACCCCGTCTGTACTAAAAATACGAAAACTAGCCAGGTATGGTAGCGGACGCCTGCAATCCCAGCTACTCAGGAAGTTGAGGCAGAAGAATTGCTTGAACCTGGGAGGTGGCGGTTGCAGTGAGCCAGGATCGCACCACTGCGCTCCAGCCTGGGGGACGAGAG